>NW_026558661.1:0-138548 GCF_026930045.1 Uloborus diversus | reverse complement strand
TGCGTGTATTAAAAATAGTTCAAATAAATTTTCATCATGAAGTACCGGAGAGCAAATGCAAATAAGCAAGGCAACAGAACACAATATTTTGATTTTTTTTTTTTTTGCTTATTAATGTGAAAACTGTTTCTATATTTGCCACGTTATCACTTAAACAGCAATAAAATAAATAAATAATTAACATCATAGTCTTAATAACTTCTCAGTAAATTCTTCCAAGCATCCCTCATGCTTCCTTTTTTTTTCATTTTGGATGTGACTAACCTAGATTGTGATTTTAAAATCCTGAAGTTCATCATTGAATTGCTTATACTTGTCCAATTATGACATTGAAAAGAAATATTCTTTGATTCACGATATGTTTCTTTCAAAATTTCATCAAGACTTCCAATAAAAAATATTATAAGCTGTATAATACATATGTATGTATCAGTTTTACCAATTATTTCATATTTAGATTTTTTTAAAAAATTCCGACTCACTTTTTGTATTTTTTTGTAAAATACCCAGTTTTTGGGTATTTACCCAGGCCTTGGGTAAATACCCGGGTAAATACCCAAAAAATATTTACCTACCCACTGGGTATTTACCCGATCCACATCACTAGTTCCATAGCAAGATTACCAATATAATTCAAAAACATACTATAAAAAGATTTGATTATGAAGAACAATTAAATTAATAATTAAATAATCTTTATCGGTAATTCGTCAAAATCAGTTGAATTGTCAAAGTCATAATGCACTCGTCAATTACATTTAAAATCATGACAAAATAAAAATCTTGAAACACAACTGTAAATACCTGCTCAAGATCTCAAGAAATAAGGCCACAAAAATGATTTTCTTTTTGTAGGGGGGGGGGAGCTATTATAATTTTTAAAATTAAGTGAATCAAATTATTACCATTCTTGAAAGCAATCTTATTAAAAAAGAAGAAAAAGTTTTCTAGTTTGAAGCAGTAACAGTAGAAGAAAATTTAAGAAGAAAAGCCTGAGTGAATCTGCAATAAAAAAGAAAATGGCTGCTATGTATCCGCAGGTGCAGATGGGATAGTTTAAGACTTGTCTCTCAAAAAAAAAAAAAAGAATGAGTTAAACCGTGGTTCGTTAAACATTGATCAAAATGAGTTAAGTAAAGCCAATTGAAGGAAACTAGGAAGGTTATCAAATGTTCATATTGCCTTGTCTGAATTGTTCCATAAATTTAGCAAATCAGCCAGTATGGTATTTTTAATAATGTATAGGTTATACATTTTTACGAATTTATTATTATATTATTTTTATGAATTTTCCATTGTGTCCGAGACACTGCTTCCACTGGAATCGGCGGGTACGGAAGAAGCACTATGTTTGTGTATTTTTCGAGTGTGCTGTCAGTAGAATTCAAGGCGCATGCGTAAAGAAAACTGGCCCTTGTGACCGAGCGATAAAAATTCTTACTTTGCGACCTGTCTGTGAGACTCACGTTGTGGGCGCGAACACCACTCGGGTGTCCCGAGTGTTATTCCTCCCATAGTGCAATAAAAACATCTTGTTTGTATATTAAAATAAATTAATAATTGGTGTATATTGGTTGTGAAAACGCATGAATTTGATAAATCTTTACTAATATTATAAAGAGAGAGGGCGGATTTTTGTGTGTTTATATGTTCGAGGTAATCTCCGGAACCACTGCACCTATTTGAAAAATTCTTTCACTACATGAAAGGGGCTTTCTTACTGAGTAACATAGGCTATAATTCGGAAAAATCCAATATAATTTCTTTTTTTATTCCAATTTAGGCCCAAAAGTTCACGTAAATTGCCTATTATTGACTATTAAAGGGGTGAAAAATTACTTGCACATATTAATATTTTATATCGTTGAAAAGGGTAGAATTTTCCGCGTTCTAAGCAATTTGTTTTAATGCTCTAACTTCATTACGACGGGAGCAATTTGCATTTTATTCTCGAACTTTTTTAGGCTTAGCTGAAATTTTGGCAATACTTTCTTCTTTAAATCTATCAATAAAAAGTGAAGGAATTGTCCCAGAGTTTTCTTTTTGACACCGTCGGAAAAAGCGACATTTTTTACTCCAGAAATATCTCGACCTTTGGTCGAAAAAGTAACCTTCTATCTCCAAAGGAAAAAAGTTACAAGCCGTTAAAAATAAAGTTTGAATAAATCTAATCTCCATTAAAATTACTGATGTTTTGTTTCGAATTGCCATGGTTACGTCTTTTAGCTTCGCTTCATTTTAATACCTTAAAGGTCCACAAACTTGGCCCCACGGAATTTAAGCAATGGGGAAATGTTTTCGGTAATTCTGCGTATTTTACGATCTACGTTATGATAATTCCCACCGACAATGTAGACATTGCGGGAAGAGTTTGAAAACAAAGAGTCTTAGTAATTTTCCCAATTGTCGCCAAATTTGTGGACGCCAAAGACCAAGGGCCAAAGTTCTTCGGCCATGGCCTGCTGATAGTGGCAGAAGCAAACAAAATGGGGTTGTTTCCTTCAGTCAAAAGAAGTACTTTTAGTCACTGAATTTTTTTTTAACAGAACGGTTCAAACACTTGATAGTTTATCGATTTTTTTTAACTTTTCAATTTACAAAGTTTGAACAGAACAACGTCTGTCGGGTCCTCTAGTATTGAATAAACGAATGATTGAAACCAAAAGCTGTAAAAAAAATAAAAAAACAATGGTTTTCTAATATGATTTTTTCAATACTGTTAAAACGGAAGTTCAAGTATTGTAACCTACTAATTAATATTTGTACTTTCAATTTAAAACGTATAGAAAAAAAAATCTTGATCATTTAATATATCTGGATAATTTAAACTATCTAATAGTTAACTTAAGGGTCACAGTACCTTTCAAGCATTTTTTTTTTAATTTTATGTTTCTTTGAAACCATAACATGAATACTTATTTCTTAATCAATAATTTATTTTTAAAATTTAAAAATATTGCCTACTTTTTTTGAAAATTCAAAAAATTGAGGAAAATTTCAATTTTTTTAAAAATCCCTAAGGCCTTTTTTTTGCACTAATTAAAAAAAAAGTTTTTTGCTAAACAATCACTATAATCATATCTAAAAATCTGTTCATTCACTTTGCTTATGAGTTTATTAAAAAAATTTCTGTGATTAATTATGTAACAAACATGTATGTGTTTTTTTTTTTTTTTTTTAATTTGGTTTTTAAAGGTTTAACATGCTCTAAACATTTCATTAATTTATAAAATGCTTATCCAATGAACAGTTTTGTCAAATATGTTATCCCAATTGCAAAAAGTATTACTTTAAAGCTGTATCTTTAATAGAAAAAAATCCTTAGGGATTCTAATGATATGAAAACACAAAAAAACCATCATCGAGGAAAAGCAATTTAAAGTTTTCTTTTGCATAAGAACACATAGCGAGCATGGCCTAAAACCACGCATAACTTTTTAAATATTTGAACTAAAGCAATGAAACTTTTCCCCTGTGTTCAGAATAGTTTTTAGTTTTGAAATAAGCAATAAAAATTTTTTTGATCGTATCATCATTTTTGAGGTACTGTAACCCCTTAAATTATAAGTCTACTTACCATTACAAATAAGTATCCGTCCAAGAAAGTCAAATGAAAGCTTAATGTTTACTAAAGTGTAACATTTCAAGCGATTTCTCTGTAAGAATGCAGAAAATTCTGGTCTAAACTTACGCAGAAATGAGCATGGGCGCCCATATGCAAAAATGTAAAGGGGGGGCTCAGATATTTTAACCATGGTTTGGCATGATATTTTCCCCATGAAAACCAATTTCGGGACAGATTAGAGTCATTAAAATTGGACATTTTAAATTACTTATTCATTAATGGCTGAAGAAGAAATTTTTTTTTATTTTTGCAAAGAAAAAAAGTACTAAAAACAAGAAAGTTCTAATTTCTAAGGGGGGAGGCCTGAGCCCCCCTTGCCCCCCTATATGGGCGCCCATAGAAATGAGTGAGACTTTACGTCATAGTTACATTACCATGGTGCTACCTTCCAGAAGCTATGTGTAACTATTCACCAGTTATATCAGTTAAATTACTCCTCACCAGTGGAGGCAGCTATGCTTCCACCGGTTTTATGAAGTAAGGTCAGTTGCACATTTTTTTTTTTTTTTTTTTGCGGTGTGGAAGTTCATCTTGTAGCAATTAATGGATGGGCTTTACACAATCGTAATTGCTCTCATTATTTGAAATCATTAAAATTCACTATTAAAGCAGAATACTTAAAAATCATTGAAATGTAGTCATTCTTGAGTACTTCCTGTTTGTATGTGTTTTCCCAAATCTTCAGAAAAAATATGCAAACTACTAGTCTACCAAACGTAACCTCTACTGACATAATTGAACAGAGAGAGATTAGAGAACACGCCGTTCGATCTGCAGCCCAGTGCGCTACCAACTAGGTTAACTCGCGCAAAAACAATGAAGAAATGGTTTACGGATGATCGTTCTTTTCCTGGCCCATAAACCAAATGCTAAATTTTACAGATTACATTCTCTTCCGAAATGTAGATACATAAAATATGAGTTTTTTTACATAAAGGAAGAAACAATATTAAGAGCAAATTAAAATTAATATGATGACATTTATGTATTAAATATAAATAAGGATATGTAAGTGAAATTTGACAGATTGTGCAAACAAAGACGTCTCTTTTAATTATATTAACAACAAAACTATTTTTCCTTTACATTTGTTTTAATTGACCATTTTTTTATATGCTTTTCCAAAATATTTCATATTATTTGAAGCAATATTTCGGGAGACGATGGAATCTAGGATCTTTAACATTTGGTGTATGGAGCAGACTAAGGATCACCTTTAAAGGCCGTTGAAAAATGGAGTACTTAATTTGCCTTTATATTTATAAACTTGACGTGACGCGTTTGTTTTGAAGGGCATAAATGTAATCTTCTTCACTCTATTTCATGCTGTTGTGTCATGTACACTCACTGAATAATATCTGTTATGGCTTAAATATATGATCAGACTTTTATGCATTACAAGTTTATTTTTAACACAAAGGTATCACTTGTATTTGAATTCGTTTCTGAAACAAGTGTACTTAAGAGAGAAAAAATAGTACTCCGAAGTGCTCATTTCAAAACAGCTCATTTTTAAAAGTGTGTAAAACAATATGCTCTTGTAGTAAGTTACCGCCCTAAAGCCAGGGCTAAGGCAGAAATACTTAAAATACACCGCCAGCTCAGTTATTCCATCCGAGGACTGCAGTTTCGTGCTTTTTAGCACTCATCAGCCCGGAATAGGAATCACATGAGCTGCAGGCGAAAAATCTCTTAAGGGAGCCAAGAGAGCCAAACAAACTGGTAGCTAATGCAGAACTAGCAAACCAGATGAGCGACCGCAGCAATGGTGCGGTTCAACTCAAAGATTGATGGCAAAGCAAAGGTATTTTGTAGTAAGTTACCGCCCTAAAGCCAGGGCTAAGGCAGAAATACTTAAAATACAGCGCTTTGCCATCATTCTTTGAGTTGAACCGCACCATTGCTGCGGTCGCTCATCTGGTTTGCTAGTTCTGCATTAGCTACCAGTTTGTTTGGCTCTCGGCTCCCTTAAGAGATTTTTCGCCTGCAGCTCATGTGATTCCTATTCCGGGCTGATGAGTGCTAAAAAGCACGAAACTGCAGTCCTCGGTTGTAATAACTGAGCTGGTGGTGTATTTTAAATATGCTCTTGATTTCTTTCTTCATACTTTGGCCGATCGTCCCTAGCCCCTTCGCGAATTGGCCGGCCAAAGCCCAAAATCAAGAACATTTCAGGCTTTGGCCGGTAAATTTTCGGCAATGTTGGTCATTTCGCGAATTGGCTGGCCAATTCGCAAGCTGGCCAATTTCGGGCTTTGGTCGTAACATATACAAAGCTCTCACCAAGAGGGGGGGGGGAGGATTGGAGGAGCTAAACACTCACCCATTTTCCTCACATTTTAGTGATGTATAAAAAGAAAAACTTTGCCTTCAAAATAAGAAAGAAAAGAATAAATGAGTTAAATAAGCAAAAAGTTTTTTTTGGGGGGGGGGGGTACACATTTTGATACCTCATTTTTACAGAATGATCCATCGTTTCTGCTCAATGCATAGTCTTTTGGAGCAGTGATTCGTTACTAATAAATCAAGTTGCGAATTTCTTGTCCGTTGGAGTTATCAATTTATAAATAAGACCTACACTTTATAAATAAGATGATAGAGGATGAAAAAAAAAAAAATTGAGGATGATAAGACAGGGGGGACGAGGTCCAGAACCCCTTGTGTATGCCACTCTACATCAGTGGTGAGTCATTGGATGATTTCTGAATGATTTTTATTACTTCAGTTAATCAATTTTTTTTATACGAAGTTCGCGATCAAAATAGTGACCGTAAGCTGTGTAACGAATCAGTATCTTTGTGCTGAAAATTAAATGAATCGATTAACCAATGTTTTGAAGCACAAAACAATGCAAATGACTGCAGACACGTGTTTTGATGTTACAAGGAACACCTTTTTCAATGCCAAGAAGGGTGAAAAGTCATCGGAGAAAAGTAACAAGGTGGAGCAGGAGACAGTTCAAATACCAAAAGTGGAATTTAACAAAACAAAAAAGACAAAATAAGACCTGGAGCCGAAATTTATTAAATAACTACATTGCAGGGTTTGAAATAGGGTTCAATTTCCGGGGGGGGGGGGAATGTCCTTTACTTCAAATTCCAGGGGGTATTTTTTTAATTTGGGGTGGGGGATTTTCATAGATTCTGAAAATTTGTTTAGAATTTTTTTTAAGTTCTTTCTTATTTAGTTTTTTCTATTTATTCATTTTTAAATTATATATTTTTTAGTGTAATATCAACCCCACCCCACACACACATTTTCAAATAATTATTCAGTAATTTTGAAATTTTATTTTATTTCATTTTTAATAAAATATTTTATAACTAAGTAACATACACATACACTCAATTATTTTTTTAAATAGACCATTTTCTGGATCTAATTATCCGAATGGGGTTCGGTCCCCCATTGTTTAGAATAATATTTCTACGGCTCAAAGACTTTTTTTCTGGCGATCAAAAAGTTCGTTATCGAGTTTACCAATTTACGGGAGGGGGGGGGGGAATCCCGCACGGACCTTTGGTTTGCACTGGATTTACCGATTTTGTGCGAGTTTCCGCTCTCTATTTTAAACCCTGACATTATGAAAAAAGCTGTTATGTAATAAATTTTAAAGAAATCCCATAAACAATGGAAATTGTCCAAAACTTAAACCACTCCGAATAACTTTCTGACGGGAAAAATTATGTATGGAAGCAATGTAACAAATGGAGAAATGCAGAACAAAACAGAGTGAAGGATAAACAATTTGGAATTAGTTAATCACAAAATGAAAAAAGAAAACACAAAATGAAAAAAATAAAAGGATGAAACGTACAGAATAAATTAGAATAGCATAGAAAAACAAAATCAATTATAAAAATGCTGTCCGCATAGAAGAAAAATACGGAATTACAGTAAGATCATTAAGGTGTTCCTTGTAACACCAAAACACACATCTGCAGTAATTTTCAATTTTTGTGCTTCAAAACATTGGTCAATTGACTCATTTAAACTGTATATTTGGCTTCATTAATTAAAAAACGACTCCCCTGAAAATTATTAAAAGGTTGTATAAATAGATTAGAATGAGTATATTTCTAGATTCCCTTTTAATGCTTTAAAGCAAAATGATTTGATAGATCATTTTTTTCAATATTTTTTTTCCCAATTTCAGAGAATTTTAAAAGTTTAATATATTTACTTGTTTTTTTTTTAATTTTATTTTAAAATCTTTTTGATATTATGTTAATTTAATAAAATATTTTAAAAGAAGTGTTCCTTTTTACTCAAGCTTTAATGAAAATTTCATTCAGTTTAAAGAACTGATTTAAATGTGGAAATAATGGCTGGTTTTAAATTTTTTGTTTAGTTTTGAGTGTCTTTTAAAAAATTTAAATTATCTTAAATTTCTTTCTTGATGTTTCAAAAAGCAACTTATCTAGTTACGTAGTTTTAAGCCAATTATATAGCTATTAGACATTTTAGTAACGAAAAAAAAAGTATTTTACTTTTTAATAATTTCAAGTTCTTTCTGTCTCATAGAGAGAGAGCGGAGGATAAAACCCCTGAACATTTATTGAATGTCGTAGATTTTTAGATACAAAAGGTTAGAATTTGAAAAGTGCATGTCCAAAATAATTTCGCAACCCCTAGAGCATATTTGAGGACTTTTGCATCATGCACTTATAGTGCCTAAATAGCAAACTACGAGTAATTCCTCATTCAAAATCAAATAATAGGGAATTGAATCCGTTAAAAATGCAAGAATTTTTTCAAATCAAATCAAAACATCATTGCTCTTGTTCACTAGCGCAGCCAGAAATAATTTCTGGAGGGTTTTTTTTTAATCAAAAATATCTTCTGAGTGTTTTTTTATAAATCAAAATAGCTCTTTCATATGCATAAACTACTGTATTAGAATGCATTCCCCAGAGTTGGCAAAAACCTGAGTTTTTTTTTAAAAAGCCCATGGACCCAAGGTTTTTTGGGTTTTTTAAATAAAACCAAAAAAACCCCCAACTAAAGTTGGGTTTTTTAAACAGAAATGTGGGTTTTTTTTTTTGTCTTTTTTTAGGGAAAATGTGGGGTACTTGTAGCATATTGTAGCGTAAGTATATGGACAAAGCGCAAAAATTGTCTTTGGGTTAAAAACAGCAGGAAAACTAGTTAAAATTCAGCATTTTCTGAAGAAAAGTATAAAAGACGATAAAACCCAAGAATGGTGAAGTTTCAGATTTTTTAGTTTCCATGATTACCAACAGTTAAGGCAAAGTTACTTCTTGAGTGATAAAATCTATTGTTTTTTTTAATTACTACATTTTTTTTTGCATTTTACTTGATAATATGAATAAAATCCTTGATAAAATGAAATACTTGATGGTATTTCATTTTGTTCTGCAAAACTACTGTAGAACCTAAAGTAGTTTAAATCCCCTTTTACTGAATTCCAGCTCAATCAAGACATTTCTTTGAATTTTATGTTGCCTGTTTTTCTATTTCTGTGAACAGAGTAAGAAATATTAAACTTTTTTTGTAAGATAATGAAAATACTGTACACCCTGTTCTGTTTTCTGTCGACAGTTTGAAAAATCTGCTAATTTCTAAAAAATATACCTTGTTTATTCGAGATTTGTGATGGTTTGCAGAAAATAATTCACATGAAAGCCTTTTAGCTAGAGTAGTTTCCTCTGTACAATCTACAAATATCGAGAAAATCAGACTTGACAGGACTTAGTCAAGATAATTTGAATAATTTATTGACCAGTGAAGGAATTAAGTTAAAATACGTACATTTATTTAAAATCTTTTTAAGTTTTTTTTAACGCCGTTAAGAGAGAAATACTATTAAAGTTCAAAATTCATTTTTATGTCCGTTGTCTGTGGTAAAGAACAAGTAAAAAATAAGTTTAAACTGGGAAAGTTTTAAATCAATTAATTTATTTTTAAAAATTTCTCAGAAAATTTTAAAAAACCCAAAACTGGGCTAAATGATGGGTTTTTTTTAAATGGGTTTTTTCAAAAAAACCCATTGGGTCCAACCCAATTTGGGGTCCAATTCGGCCAACCCTGGCATCCCCCCCCCCCCCCATTGCTGCGCCACTGCTCTTATAAAGGCCGTTTCCATGGACACTTTCGACCCTGGAAAAAACCTGCTTCCCACCGCATTCCGGTTATTTGCGGTGTATGTGTGGAATCTTTCTCGTCTTGCTCGCTTCCAGTGTGAAAGCGGTGTTTTTATGCAGAATGCATTAGGCGAAAGAAATTCGCCTACTAGCCGCTAAGGATGCTGGGTAAAAACCGCTTTCTCTGGTACACTGGAAAACCTCTTTTTACATGGAAACGGGGAATTTTTCAATCATTTTCTTGAGCAGCCAGAGCGTGGATTTACCGGATCGAAAAGTGTGTTGTGAACGCGGCTGTTGTTAGATTAGTTTTTCAACTCTGCTTATCTATAATCAGGGCCCAATACAGGTTGATTTTATTACCGCTTTTCGGTACTTTCACAAAAATCAAATTATAAAATCAGCAGCTTCACAAAACTAACTTTGAAAATTGACACATTCTAGAAACAATATTAAAATGATGAAAGTTTCACAAAAACCTGTGTTTTAAAATAGAAAACATGTTTTTCTGTTTAAAACATGGTTTACTCATAAAATAAAATGCAAAGATGATTTATATGGACAATGGCTTAGGTAACAACTTTTTCATAGTATTAAACTCAAGTTTCACTGTTTTTCGCCGAATCGCTTTTAAGCAATTTATTAGCATTAGTTTTAGATGTTGATGATTTCCTGAATTGTGCTCAGTACAAAGCTTATTGAACTGAGATGCAATGATATTTTCCCTACCTCTTAGGTCCCCCCCCCCCCCCCAAAAAAAAAAAAAGTTCGAAATATTAGTTAATGACATTTGCACTTTTCAAACTAATGTTTAAATTGCTCTAATTTTCTGAGACAAAAATTAGAATGTGCCTTTAAAAGATCACAAAATCAATGCTGATAAAAAAACTTTCACAAACATAATATATTGATACAATACTTTCACAAAAATAGGTAGTGAGAAAAAAATCCTGGATTTGCCCCTGATAATCCCTTTACAGGCTAAACTACTTTCTCCAATTTACTGATTCATATTTGATTTTTGTGAACTCTTAAAAAGCAATGTGTTGTTTGTTTTGTATTTGATGCGAAATAACTTATTTGTTCAATATTTTATCAATAAAGAAGATAAGTCAATGAAAAACTCAAAGGGTTTTAGAAACGTTCAACTTTAAATAATCTGAATTTTGTGGTTGTATGTGGTTAACAATCCTTTAAGCTCATGCAAATATAGTGCAGTGAGGAATTCAGACTGGAATATTTCATCTGTTAAATGTACTTAATGTTTTATTTTATTCAAAGTTTATTACTCATGAAATTAATGGTATTTCTCTTTTCTTTTCGCAGATGTTTCTTAGAACAAGAGTTGATTACAAAGCTATACACATTACCACCTCCTAAAGCTGAAGCTACTTTACCGTAATTTCTCGGCGAATGTGCAAGTTCATTTCATTCATCTGTATATACATATAGGAAGGTAAGGTGTGCGTAGTGCAAAAAAAAAAAGGATTTTTAGTAGCAGCAAAAAAATGAAAGAACAAAAAAAAAAAAAAATTTTGCTAAGGCTGGATTTCGGAGAACATGAGTGGTAATTGATGCAAATATAACAGCTTAATTGACATTTTTCTTCAGTATTTGATGAATTTTGTACACAATAACTTTCCCCAAAGAAACACTTCTGACTTGAATTAGACTTACATTATTTATCCCTAAGTATTTTGAGATGTTATTAACACTTGGTAATCATTTCATTAGCAAGTATGGCTTGCTTAAGTAAAACAGTTGATTTACTCATATCTAAACAATGAATACATGAACTAAATGTTACTGCCAGTGCTAAATAATGTTTCGTAAACAGATATACAAAGTAAAACAAATAATTACGATCTGAAAAATTTGACGCTTCTGCTTTTTTTGTAATTAATTTTTTGTTTTGGTTCCTAAATTGGGAAATAAAACAGATAAATGAACTATAAAAAGTGTGTGGGAGGGATGCCCCCTTGTCCCCCCCCCCCCCCGCCCCCAAAATGCTCTCACTGGTGTAAGGGCATAGCTGCTGCCGCCCAGGACTCGCAGGGGCCAGCGGGCATTATAGGTGGATTTGGAATGAATTCCGGGGGTGCAACAGTACCAAGGGTCTGGAAGGGGTCCTCTTTCAGAAAATTTTGAAAATCTAACTTAAAAAGGAAGTTTCTTTAGTTGATTCCGGAGAATATTTCAGGGTTGGTGTAAAAACCGTTTTTTTGAACCCCCCCCCCCCCCAAAAAAAAAGTTTTTGGTTTAAACCGGGTTTATTTGGTTTTTACTACTACTTGTAAGAAAAACAGTATTATTTTATGAAAATCATGAAGATTTTATGAACTAATTGTTAAAGATTGTTTAATATTCATATCTGTACCCAATTCCTTTGTAATTAAATAATTAAGAGTAAAATCTTGTAATTTTATTTCTTCATTCTTAGGGATTTGTGTAGAAGAATATTGTTTGAAAATCTTTAACTACAGTAGAGAATCGATTATCCGGGAAGTCGGGACCATCGCTATCCCGGATATCTGAATTTTCCAGTTTTCTGGATCGCTAAAAAACGCTATTGGTCGTTTGTTTATAAAACTTAAATTACTATAATAAATAGTTAATGTATATGAAAATAAGAAGAAAACAGTTCAGAAATGCTTATAAATATCAAAATATTGAAAACTAATGGTGGGAGAGTAATTTAAACATCAAAAAAACTTAAGTGATTTATAATACCTGAGACCCTCACATTCTGTATGGAAACGAAAAAAAAAATCCACCGCTTTGTTCGATGTTTTAAAACGAAAGAAAATGAAAAGAAGGGCAAAAAATAAGTTTTCGAACATAAGTGTGCGATTTTTCTACTATGGTGTATAAAAAACAATTCGCTTTCATGATCGTGTTTTTTTCTTTTTTACATTTTCTGTTAAGGTTTTGTGTTTGCGACTATGGTAGTTGTTGATAACTAATGCTTTTGCATTTCGTTAATATCAACATAAATTTGATTTATTAGTTCTTGCAGCCTTAATAGTCTTGCGTTTAATAGATTTCTAGAATTCACAATCAACTAACTGTCCGGAAAATTTGCGAATCTGATTTTCGGATTTTATTTTCTCTGAAACACAGACCTATTATGCCGTTTCGGCATCAATTCACCTTGTACTAACCATATCAATGAAGTTTTACGTCAAAGATTGAAAAGGCATCACTTTTTGCAGCAGAAATAATGCGTTAACTAATATAAAATGATTTTCCCCGGTTATACTACAGCGCTCTCTTACGGGCAAGTCAGCGCCTTTGATCTTTTGAGTAATGACTGAGCCTGAAAAGATATGTATCAAGTGAAGCCTTGGTATTAGATATCTTTTAGTTCCTTAAAAAATAACGTTCTGGATGACCTTTTAAAGAACTTTTAAAGAAAAATGTTCTGGAGTTTATTCTCTGGTTATTAATGGCAGTTAATCCTTTTTAGCTGCGATATTGCAGAAGCTGTTAATATGCTAGGTTCAGGTCTTAAATTTTCCCACAAATACGACTTCTAAATTCTCCTACTGAACAAAAGTAGTTTTCAAACATTGCCCCCCCCCCCTTTTCTTTCTTATTCCTTTCTTTCTTTTTTCTGAAAACACTAATGTATTTTTAAGAAAACAAAGTCAACATTCTGTTCGTAGTAACAGTTGATTGAATTCAGAATGCTCTTTAGTAGTTGAATGGAAATATAAAAGTACATTCCTAGCATAATGATCTAACACAGTGGTTTTACTTCTATAACACTAAAAAATTGAATTTTGATTGTATTTGAATTTTAAATTTCAATCGAAACACGTTACCCACCTTTAAAGCAGAGTTGGGTTTTGGACTGTCCAGAACTGGTTTAGGACAGGACAGGTGGTTTTTACCGTCCAAAACTATGCTAAAGCTAAAGAGGTGTAATATAATCAATCGGCACTTACTACAATATTCATAATGCACTAATATAGATATTAATAGGGTTTAATTAATGAGTATTTGAAAATATTTTTCTCCAAAATGTGCATTTAAAAAATATTTTACTTAAAAAAAATTAAAATTAATTACATAAAAACTCTTTGTAACAAGTAGTAGAGTTATAAAAGGAAACTCACAACACTACTTAGACAACTAATTTCGTTCCATTTACAACTCGAAGGAATGTCATTAAGTAAGCAATATTTAGAAGCAAAAAAAAAAAAAGCTCAATTTTTTAAATGTTTTTTGCAAATTAGTTTTGCTTGATTTTTTAACAAAAAATAATTTTTAAATCATAGATTAGAAAACAAGGAATTGGTGATTAAACACTTATGGTATAAAACTTGTGCTATTCTTTTTTAGTTCATATTTTCAATACAATACATTCTGTAGTTACTAAATATTGTAATTATTGTCTTTAAGTCATTATTGCACTATATTTTGAACACTTTTCACACAAGCATAAATGTCAAAAAATTTAGTTAATGGCAAAAAAAAAAAAAAAAAACTCCTGCATACAAATTTAAATTTTTGATAAAGAATTGAATTTCTACGTAACTAGATAAAAATCCGCTGCATAAATAAGTTACATATATATTTATACTTAAATGTTCACATTGAATAAATGTATTAAATAGTCAAAAAAATAATTTTGACACATTTTCTTCTGTTTTTGATATTTTCTCACAAAATATAGTTTCTCAAACAGTACCTAGTTTTGGACACTCTTGGACGCATGGGTTTTCATCGGGATGGTAAAAACCTTGCTAACCCTGCTTTCGTTTGCACACATGCATAAACATAGTTAAATTTGGTTACTAATATTTTTTTTCTTTTAAGTAAATACTCATGCATACAAACTGAAATTTTAATCAAGAATTCAACTTCTATGTAACTAGATTGAACTCAGCCGCATAAATAAGTTGAATTTTCTCATTGAATAAATGTTCAATATAAAATATTACTTTCATACATTTTATTCTGTTTTTGATGTTTTCTCACTGAATACAATATTTCTAAAAATATAGTTTTGGACACAAGGGTTTTAGACTGGACGGTAAAAACCAGTGTTTTTACCATAGTGTCCAAAACCTCGCCAACCTTGCATGAAAGCTTATCCGTTTATTTTTAAATCAACAACAAATGTTTTAATTATTAAGAATAAGTCAGTACTGTAATATATCCCTCACAACCCTTATTGGTATGAAAAGAATTAACAACAGTTGTCAAGATTTTTATTGTGGTTCATCTAGATCCTGTAATCATTTTTTTTTTTAAAGGTGATATTCTTGTACCGAGTTTTTTCAAAGAAAACCAAATTCTTGTTGATTTTTGTAAAAATAGATTCACCCTAAATGAAATTGCATGAATTAAAATTATTTATAGCTGTATGAAAAGTAAAAGTGGTTTTGTAGAATGTATAAATATAGATTGAGATTGAAATGATTCTTTGAAAAACCAAAAAAAAGAGACCTAAGTTTTTCATTCCCCCCCCCCTCCACCTTACCACAGGTGGGCTGGACTTTTTCAAAAAAAAAAAAAAAAAAACCTTGTGTTTTTTCAAACTAACACTACAGATCATCAATAGCGCGATAGCCCTTCTGTGATTTCGTTCGAAGTCAAAAAAAAAAAAAAAATAATAATAATAATAATAATAATAATAAAATAAATAAAGAAAGAAAGAAAGAAAGAAAACTATGCAATCAATGAAAAACAAAATTTGTATGATCCTAATAACTACAGAAGTAACAGGAAAAGTAAAAAGCACAAACATTCACACATACAATTTATATTTTAGTGTGACAAAATGCTAAGTTGTGAAAGAAACTTAAAAGCAAAAGCTATGACAAGCTGATAGGAAGAAATATTTTCGGTTGACTCACCTTGGGGTTTGAGGGACTTAACGGAACAAAAAATGGTTTGAAACTTATTGACATTGCATTTGTAATATTTTTAGAATAAAAAATAAAATACCTTAGGGGTTGCACCCCCCCCCCCTCCAACTCAGCCCTTACTATGTAAACAAGACAGTTGACTGTTGAATAGAAAAACCTTTTCAATGGTGGGAACAATAAGCAGGACTCTCTCTTCATACTGATTCATTCAGTAACCCCCCCCCCCCCCTATCATATTTAACACCATTTTCGTCAGTACTCTAGACTATAAACAAATTCTAGGGCATGAAAGGGGGCAATTCCACAATAATCACAACTCCTTACAAGAATATGTTTTTTCTCATCATATTGTGAAGAATAAAAGTTTGATTTGATTTGAAAACTGAAAGCATTTTGCTTTTTTTCCCGTTAATGTAAAATGGTTTTCTATTTTTAGGTCGGAGTTCAGCCAGGAGATAATATATGTGACCACAGTTCAATCATTAGCTCAATTTTGAAGCTTAAAATGGGAATGGACGTAGCGGACAAGTCATATTCCTGTGAATATTGTAAAAAGACATTTAGTTACGTTTCATCTTGGAAATTACATTTGAGGGCACATACCAAAGAAAAACCATATTCTTGTGAAATTTGTAAAAAGTCATTTTCTAAGAGTGGAAATTTAAAAGATCATTTGAGGACACATACAAAAGAAAAACCATATTCGTGTGAAATTTGTAAAAAGTCTTTTTCTGTTAGTGGAACTTTGAAAGTTCATTTGAGGACACATACCAAAGAAAAACCATATTCTTGTGAAATTTGTAAAAAGTCATTTTCTAAGAGTGGAAGTTTAAAAGATCATTTGAGGACACATACAAAAGAAAAACCATATTCTTGTGAAATTTGTAAAAAGTCTTTTTCTAAGAGTGGACATTTCAAAGTTCATTTGAGGACACATACAAAAGAGAAACCATATTCTTGTGAAATTTGTAAAAAGTCTTTTTCTGTTAGTGGAAATTTGAAAATTCATTTGAGGACACATGCAAAAGAAAAGCCATATTCTTGTGAAATTTGTAAAAAGGCATTTTCTCAAAGTGGACATTTCAAAATCCATTTGAGGACACATACAAAAGAAAAACCATATTCTTGTGAAATTTGTAAAAAGTCATTTTCTAAGAGTGGAAGTTTAAAAGATCATTTGAGGACACATACAAAAGAAAAACCATATTCTTGTGAAATTTGTAAAAAATCTTTTTCTGTGAGTGGAAATTTGAAAGTTCATTTGAGGACACATACCAAAGAAAAACCATATTCTTGTGAAATTTGTAAAAAGTCATTTTCTAAGAGTGGAAATTTAAAAGATCATTTGAGGACACATACAAAAGAAAAACCATATTCGTGTGAAATTTGTAAAAAGTCTTTTTCTGTTAGTGGAACTTTGAAAGTTCATTTGAGGACACATACAAAAGAGAAACCATATTCTTGTGAAATTTGTAAAAAGTCTTTTTCTGTTAGTGGAAATTTGAAAATTCATTTGAGGACACATGCAAAAGAAAAGCCATATTCTTGTGAAATTTGTAAAAAGGCATTTTCTCAGCGTGGACATTTGAAAATCCATTTGAGGACACATACAAAAGAAAAACCATATTCTTGTGAAATTTATAAGAAGTCATTATCTGAGAGTGGAAGTCTTAAGTACTCATTTGAGGGATCATTATGAAGAAAAAGCATATTCTTGTGAAATTGGAAAAAGTCATTTTCTGAGAGAGGGAGTTTGAAAGTTTATTTCAGGACACATACAGAAGAAGAACCTTATACTTGAGAAATTTAAAAAGGCATTTTCTCAGAATAGAAATTTAAAGAGCTTTTTGAGGATGCGCACAAAAGAAAAACTGTATTTGTGTGATTTTTGTAAAATTTTACACCACTAAAACACTTACTGCACAAAAAATATATTCTTGTGATCAGAGGCGTAGGAAGACGTGGGCAAAGTGGGTGAAAGCGCATGACCTCGCACTTCCAGAGCTTCGCATCCCCTCTCGTTCCAGTTTTTTCTCAAATCGAAGTTTGTTTCCAAAAAAAAATATATTCAATCATTCCCGAAATTTTTTTAAATTAGGATAAATTTCATCAGAAAATTTTAGGCCCAAAATATTTCCCCCCTTCTTTTATCTTTCTCCCTTTTTGAAGAAACTCGCTTGCTGACCAACTTACAGGACCCTAATATACAATTGATTAACTAGCCAGTCTGGATCACAAAGACAGACCACCTCTGTAGGACAGGAGAATGCACAGGAGAAGGGGGAACCGAGGAACATTCAACCTTTTAGCAGCACAAGTTCTTTTTGACAGATGAGATAAGGACTGTCGAATTCGGGAAGTGATGATCGTGTGGAATAGGAAAATAAACGCATCAAAAATAGGAATGATCAAACATAATGTTGGATTGTTCAAGACTAAATGATTCTTACAAAGATATTTTTGGAAAAACAGGTGTCTGTGTATACTGCTTAAATGTTCCCTTTTCCGTAAAAACTGGTAATTGCAAAAATTGAATGCACATGGAAGCCCTTCAGATGTTGCTAAGAGATGGCATAATAGTATTTCTTTTCTAATCATCGGACTTTACTTGCATGCAATCAACAGCAAACTATCATTTTTCCCGAGTTAAGAAAAGAAAGAAGAAAGTGCGGAAGGGTATTTTTTCATGGGAGGAAGCACTATAAAGATGGAGCGCAAAAGGTATAATTTTGTATGTAATATGTATTTCCAAAGTAAAATTTTAATTTACTCCCCCCCCCCCTAATCCTTCTCTTGCTTTTTTTATTTCTTTAAGTTTTTGTCATATTACTTTCCCCTCACAAAATGAGAATTTAAAAGAAAAAATTTTATTTTTCTTTTGAATGTCATGTCGTAGGGTGGCATAGTTTTTTTAGAAATATATTTAAAAAATTTAGTCATTCTATGAAAAAAATCATCTTGATTAGTTTGTGTTTGAAATCTATTGCATGTGTTTGTCCGTGATTCACAACCGCGTTCAAAGTTTTGTCAATCAAAATAATAATGTTTTTGCCTGTTAAAAAAACTTCCTCCTTTCCCTGTAGTTAATGCTGTAAGAGCCCAGCAAATTACTACTTATTCGAGTTTACCGTATATGTTACGGCCAAAGCCCGAAGTTCGGCCAGTTCGCGAATCGGCCAGCCATTTTGCGTATTGGCCAAGAGGTTTGGCCAAAGCCCAAAATACTTGCAGTTAATATTGTATTTTCTACTTTGGCTGGCCTTTTCGCGAAGTGGCTGGCAATCCTTGGACAAAGCCCAAAAAGGTAATGGTAGATCGTACATTGACTGGTAGACGGCACCCCCACAACACAAACTGGTGGAATAATCGTTGAATCTGGTCCAAACTCTCGTCTATAACTGATCTAAAAACCGTCCCTAACTCGTCGAAATGTCCCCTCAGAACATTCGAAAGTCGTCTTATACACGTCGAAAAGACGACTACAATGGATGAAAAATGGTGGAATTATATCAATAATGGACGATATCCATAGCGCTAGGTAACGTTTCCAAGAACAGTTATAGATAATCTAAAAAACGTCTTCTAGGTGCGCCTATAACGCAGCGAACCTTTTTTCAAATTCTGAACTCCTAATTGTAATGTTTATACAACACATTACATTTTCCTTAACCTTTTAAATTCATACATTTTTGTCTACTCTGCCAGTCCAATTTTTTAGTATTTATTGCAATTACACTATTAAACTTAAACATTTATTTTCAATTTTTCATGTGTGCAAGCTTATCTTTTTATCCAACAGTCTTATTTCCCTGTATCATTATGAAACAGAAGTCAACAAGATGAATAGGCTTACCGAAATCAAGGCGCTATAAAACAGACGCTGAAATATCAGAAGTAAAAAGCGGTGCTGCTCAACCCTACGTTGAAGCACGTGCTTTAACAGTAATACTATAGCAACAAAGTGTTCCCAAACATGTCAATTAATTTATAAATATCATCATTGTCATTAATTTTTTTTAAATGAAGTTCTAGCCCTTTAACCGTTGTTTTATGAACTAATTAACTATTTTTAATTCAATTTTCGCAGTAATCAGCACCACCGCAATCCGCTCTCGCCCATCACTGTCTGCGTTGATTCTACTGGACACTTCTATTCGACGCTTAGTAGACAACTCTTGTGGATGATCTAATTTACGTCTGTAAAGGATAACTAATAGATGTCCAGTCATAGACGTTTAATAGAACAGCTAGAAATAACGTTTATTAGTTATCACCATTATTTTAGATATCACCTTTAGATGTAGATGAGATTTTAGATGAGTTTCGACGGGAAATAGTCGTTTGATGGACAAGTGTGCTGTGTGGGAAGTTTGTCGCTTCCTGTGTGACGGCGTGCAAGAGAGAGAGAGAGGCTCCTCCTCTTCTCCCCGAATGGCTGCATAACCTTCTCGGTTTAGGTGGGAGATGTGGAGTAGCTAACGTTTATTTTAAATTTTTAAATATCATGGCAAAAAAATCTTGAACACAATTTATTACACTTTTCTGAATTATAAGTTGAAGAAGGCATTGATATAAATTTCACATAACAACAATTTAAAATGCAAATGACAATGCGTACCAAAACTGAAAAAAACTAAGAACTTGCAAAAAGTACACAATTACAAAATAAAATTAAGGTTCCATAGCAAGATTACCAATATAATTCAAAAACATACTATAAAAAGATTTGATTATGAAGAACAATTAAATTAATAATTAAATAATCTTTATCGGTAATTCGTCAAAATCAGTTGAATTGTCAAAGTCATAATGCACTCGTCAATTACGAGGGCTATCCAGAAAGTAGATTACGTTTTGGAATAAAAAATAAACAAAGTATAGGAATTTTTTTTTATTATATACAGATGAAAGCCACACTCAAATACTACTTTTCGACATAGTCACCATACAAATTAAGGCATTTATCGTAGCGATGTACGAGCTTGGAAATTCCTTCGTCGAAAAATTCGGCCGCCTGCGCCTTCAACCACTCCGTTACCTCTTCTTGCAGCTGTGCGTCGTCATCAAAACGCTGCATAGCCAGCCACTTCTTCATTGCTGGGAATAGGTGGAAGTCGCTCGGTGCCAGGTCGGGACTGTACGGTGGATGAGGAAACAACTCCCACTTAAAAGATTCAAGAACTTTACGAGTGACATTTGCCGTGTGGGGCCGGGCGTTGTCGTGAAACAACAAGATCTTAGAGCTCAACATTCCTCTGCGCTTGTTTTGAATTGCTCTTCTGAGTTTTTGGAGAGTTTGGCAATACCTTTGAGAGTTTATTGTAGTGCCTCTTTCCAGGAAGTCCACCAAAATCACACCTTTTCTGTCCCAAAAAACAGTCGCCATGATCTTCCTTGCCGACATTGTTTGCATGCATTTCTTGGGTTTTTGGGGAGAACTTGTGTGCCCCCACTGCATTGATTGCAATTTCGTTTCACAGTTCACGTGTTTCACCCATGTTTCGTCACCAGTAACGATGCGATCGAGTAAAAAGTCACCATCCTTATGGTAAGCGTCCAAAAAGTTCAACGCTGCAGCCATTCGCTGATTTTTGTGGTCCTCTGTCAAGATTTTTGGAATCCATCTTGCACAAAACTTGTGGTAACCAAGCTTTTCGCTGATGATTTCGTGCATCAAACTTCGCGAAATTTGTGGAAAACTTAAAGAAAGTTCCGTTATTGTGAAATTTCGATTTTCCCGGACTTTAGCATCGACTTTTTCGAGAAGTTCGGCGTTCACTATGCTGGGTCTCCCACTTCGATCTTCGTCGTGAACATTGGTTCGGCCATTTTTAAATCTTATGACCCACTGACGCACTCCACCTTCAGTGATAATGTTGTCCCCATACACTTCACAAAGCTGCCGATAGATTTCTATCGGCTTACAGTTTTTTGCAGTCAGAAACTTAATTACTGCGCGCACCTCGCAGCTCGCGGGATTTTCAATTAACGCAGACATTTCAAACCGTCACAGTATCTGAACGAACACAGCACGAACCTCTCACTAGCACGGCTAGATGCAGACTGAGCTGCGCAACGCTTTGACCCCAAGATGGCCGCGCTAGCCCCGCCCCTAGCGGACACAGACGAAAACGTAATCTACTTTCTGGATAGCCCTCGTACATTTAAAATCATGACAAAATAAAAATCTTGAAACACAACTGTAAATACCTGCTCAAGATCTCAAGAAATAAGGCCACAAAAATGATTTTCTTTTTGTAGGGGGGGGGGAAGCTATTATAATTTTTAAAATTAAGTGATTCAAATTATTACCATTCTTGAAAACAATCTTATTAAAAAAGAAGAAAAAGTTTTCTAGTTTGAAGCAGTAACGGTAGAAGAAAATTTAAGAAGAAGAGTGAATCTGCAATAAAAAAGAAAATGGCTCCTATGTATCCGCAGGTGCAGATGGGATAATTTAAGACTTGTCTCTCAAAAAAAAAAAAAAAGATTGAGTTAAACCGTGGTTCGTTAAACATTGATCAAAATGAGTTAAGTAAAGCCAATTGAAGGAAACTAGGAAGGTTATCAAATGTTCATAGTGCCGTGCCTGAATTGTTCCATAAATTTTGCAAATCTGCCAGTATGGTATTTTTGATAATGTATAGGTTACACATTTTTACGAATTTATTATTATATTATTTTTATGTACTTTCCATTGTGCCCGAGACACTGCTTCCACTGGAATCCGCGGGCACGGAAGAAGCACTATGTTTGTGTGTTTTTCGAGTGTGCTGTCAGTAGAATTCAAGGCGCATGTGTAAAGAAAACTGGCCCTTTTGTGGCCGAGCGATAAAAATTCTTGCCTTGCGACCTGTCTGTGAGACTCGCGTTGCGGGCTCGGAACACCACTCAGGTGTCCCGAGTGTTATTCCTCTCATAGTGCAATAAAAACATCTTGTTTGTATATTAAAATAAATTAATAATTGGTGTATATTGGTTGTGAAAACGCATGAATTTGATAAATATTGAATAAACGAATGATTGAAACCAAAAGCTGTAAAAAAAAAAAAAAAAAAAACAATGGTTTTCTAATATGATTTTTTCAATACTGTTAAAACGAAAGTTCAAGTATTGTAACCTACTAATTAATATTTGTACTTTCAATTTAAAACGTATAGAAAAAAAATTCTTGATCATTTAATATATCTGGATAATTTAAACTATCTAATAGTTAAGTTAAGGGTCACAGTACCTTTCAAGCATTTTTTAAAAAATTTAGTAAATTTTATGTTTTTTTGAAACCATAACATGAATACTTATTTCTTAATCAATAATTTATTTTTAAAATTTAAAAATATTGCCTTTTTTTTTTAAATTAAAAAAATTGAGGAAAATTTCAATTTTTTAAAATTTCTAAGGGTTTTTTTTTTACCGTAATTAAAAAAAAACGTTTTTTGCTAAACGATCACTATAATCATATCTAAAAATCTGTTCATTCATTTTGCTTGTGAGTTTATTAGAAAATTTTCTGTGATTAATTATGTAAAAAAATCAAAAGTTTTTTTTTTTTTTTAATTTGGTTTTTTAAGGTTTAACATGCTCTAAACATTTGATTTATTTATAAAATGCTTATCCAATGCACAGTTTTGTCAAATATGTTATCCCAATTGCAAAAAGTATTACTTTAAAGCTGTATCTTTAATAGAAAAAAATCCTTAGGGATTCTAATGATATGAAAACACAAAAAAAAACATCATCGAGAAAAGCAATTTAAAGTTTTCTTTTGCATAAGAACACATAGCGAGCATGGCCTAAAACCACGCATAACTTTTTAAATATTTGAACTAAAGCAATGAAACTTTTCCCCTGTGTTCAGAATAGTTTTTAGTGTTGAAATAAGCAATAAAAATTTTTTTGATCGTTTCATCATTTTTGAGGTACTGTAACCCCTTACAGTATAAGTCTACTTAACATTACAAATAAGTATCCGTCCAAGAAAGTCAAATGAAAGCTTAATGTTTGCTAAAGTGTAACCTTTCCTAGGAAAGTCCTAGAAAACGCGCCAAACTTCATTAAGTAGTTATTTTGTTGAAAAGTAGATTACCATTGTTACAAATAGAGACGTACCGAGTACTCGGTAACTACTCGGTACTCGGCCAATTTGCCGAGTACTCGGTACTCGGCCAAATTCTGATCAGATACTCAGCCAATACCGAGTAGTTGCAAAAAATTGAATATTGTCCAACACAGATGCTAAAATTTATAAAAAAAAGAGCAAGCATTATATTCTGCAATCATTTACAATTAAAATTTGTAAGTCAAATTTAAATTTTGAGAATAATGAAGTTTGTAATGCTTCAATGGAATAAATCTTTATTTTAATGTCCCCAAAGTTAATAAAACTTATTTATTAAAAATTACGCAAAAAATGTAAGTATAGAAAATATGGAATTTTTATATTAAAAGTGGATTTTTGCTACAAACAAAAATTAGTTATAAAAAATGTAAAAATAACTTTGCTTAAAAAATAAAACAACCTTAAAAGTACAGTGCAGGAACTCTGCAGACACGTGTTTTGGCATTACAAGGAATTCCTTTTTCAATGCACAAAATGGGGGCTCGTAGATTTAAAGGCATTCGACAAAAGTCGTATTTTTTTGTTGAATGTCTTTACATTCTTTAGCTCACATGTTATGCACTGAAAAAGACGTTCCTTGTAACGCGGGGGGGGGGGGGGGCAGAAACACGTGGTCTGGAGTGTTCCTGCACATTTGTTTTATCTGCTTTTAAAAATTATTTATGTTTGGCAGATTAGAACTATAATTGATTGGTATACAGTGAAACCCCTCCTAACAGACACCCCTCAAAGGCGGACACCACTCTTATGTGGACAATTTTTAATTCCCCAGTTCCAATGTAAATAACATTATTAAACCCCTGTCCTGCGGACACCTCTATATTGCAGAAAACAAATTTGTCCTGTTAGTGTCCGCATTAGAGGGATTTTACTGTAATTTGTTTTAATTCCAACTTGATTAATCATACCTTTTATTTATTTATTTTTAATTTAAAAAATTATTTTTTTGTAAAATTTTTGACACAAACAAAATTGTATACAGTGGCTCCCAAAAGTGTTCGTACACTTTGAAATTTTTTAGTAAAAACAAAATAACTCGAAACTGAATTCGAATATAAAGTCCAATATTTTTTCACATCATTCCTATGTCATTCTAAATACAACCCATTGGTTTTTTCAAAATATTGACGGATCTTCTTTTTGAAATGGGTCAGAAAACGAAGAAACGAAGAAATAACACGCCTCAAAAGTCATCGTACACTCAAATATTTTCGAATAAATACATGATTAAAATTATCATATGCCGTTTTATTAATATTTTTGCATTGTGTTGACCCTTATAAGTCATTTAACTTTAGTTTTTTGTTTATTTATTCCTTAATATTGTGCTTATTACTGTAAAATGGCTGGTATTCCTAAAAAACTGAAAACACCATTCAAAATTTGAATTTTTTTTTCCCACAGTAGTGGTAAATTGGTTTGAAATGTCTCTAAATTAGTTAATTTATTTGTTTGTACAGTAAAATGCTTGATAAAATGCTTTAAAGAAAGGAATCGGACCGAAAACAAGGTAAGAAAAGATCAACCGGCAAAGTTGACAAAACGTGATCGTAGATTTAAAGTTAAAATATTTATGAAAAATACACATTTGAGTACTGTAAAAGTTTCTGCTGAGTTAAATGAAACATTTTACATTTAATTTTCACCTAAAATTGTTCTCCAAGTTCTCCGATTAGCTGGATTAAATGGGACCTCTTCCCGCAGAAATTTTCTTGTTTGAGCGAAAACAGAAAGCTTACGCTTTTCGTCGCAAAATCAATGATAAATAAGCTAAAAACGTTTTAGAATCACGTCTTACTTACAGATAAAAATTAATTCAACATTTTTGGTTAAATTGCTGTATAACTGTAAGTAGAAGAAAAAAATAGGAACTTAATCTTAAGAACTTAGTTGGATCAGTTAATCAGGACGGTTGAGGTGTTTTAGTGTGAGAGTGCATATCAGCATCAGGACTTGGTAGTTTGTAATTTTTTGATGAAATAATGAATCATGCTGTTCATTTAAATATTTTAAAAACCAATTTTAAATTATTAGACAAAAATTTGTTTATCGGAAACAACTTTGTTTTTTTTTATCAAGACAACGATAAGAAGCACACGGTTTTCAACGTTTGCGTCTAGTGCCTCAAAATAGTCCTAAAGTTTAGAAAATACCCCTTCAATCTCCAGATTTGAACTTAATGTAACATATTTGGAGATATCTGGAGGTTAGATTACGAAAATACTTCTTTGAAACGAAAATAAAGCTAGTAACAATAAGACTCGAAGTGTAGTTGAACACTTACTCAGAAATTACGCAAAAAAAGAAAGAAAAAAGAATGAAATCTATTCCCAGACGTTTAAAAGGTGTTATTGATACTGCATGATATTCTACTAAATAATAACTTAATAAAAAGTTAGATTGTTCAATAATATATCGACATATATAGACATTTTTTTTAAAGTGTACGAAGACTTTTGTGAGATAAAATTTCCGGCACTTTTTGGTTTTTGATTTTTAAAAAATTAAGTTTTAATATTTTTTTAAAAAATTTATGCCTTTTTGTTGATAATTGATCACAGATCTTATAATTAAATACCTATTCCGAAATATTAATTCTAACCAATGGATTGGGACTATTTCGTTGAAAGTCGTAGGTGTACGAAGACTTTTGGGAGCCACTGTATATGTAATGCGTAATTAAATTTCAGCAGGAATTTAGTTTTAAAAACTATTATATAGGCAAGGAGGTTTATACTACTATTCCAATAAGTTCAAAATTCATCACAGGTGTGTCGGTGGTTCTTCTTAAAACATAATTGGTATTTGGAACTCGGCCGAGTAGTAAAAGGCCGAGTGCTCGGTAACTTGATACTCGGCCGAGTAATAAAATGCCGAGTACTCGGCTACTCGGCCAAAGTGCTACTCGGTACGTCTCTAGTTACAAATGTACAAGAAAAAATCAAAGAATTTAAGTCACTTTTGACTTATTATGAATTTTTAGGAATTGTTAATGTCAAGTAATATCAAGGGTTTTTCATAAGCAACGAGACATTTTTTTTTCCTTCGATTGATTTACACACATTTTAAATGCGTATGATAATTTAAGTGTTATTCTGGTAAATAATCTCTAAAAATATTTTAAACTTTTTTACTTATTGTTTTAAAGTAATGTTAAACAGTGAAATTGAGTTTAAAGTATTCCAATTAGTTAAAAAATGAATGCATGGGGCAAGAAATAACAAAAAAAAAAATTTTGTTACTACCCTCTATAAGTTGACCACCAACGTACTGCACCACAAGTGGTCAACTTACTCAGGTTTCATTGTATTACTTTTTATTTCATGAAAAAAATTTGACTGAAGCATTTTCACAAAACAGAGTAGTTATATAAATGTGCAACTGATTACTTACTTCCTTTAAAGCTATTTTACTCCTCTGAAATGTTTCAAGAATTAAATAAAAGTAACTCACTTCATAACCAAAAGACATTTGTTGAAATCCTAGAAATAATTCAAACCTGTCACATTATAAGATTTTCAGATTTTTTAAATTTTTTTTAAAACTACAATGCTAATTTGTTAAGAGATAAAAAGGTTTAATCTTCTATTTTATTTAAAAAGTTATTTTAATTGCTGTCACACCTGTCCCAATGATTTTGTCAAACCCGTCACACCAAATTTTCCCTGAGAATAAATACTTGAGCAAATTTAAGCACTGCAGTCCTCGGCTGGAAATGACTGAGCTGGCGGTGTATTTCATGTATTGTACTCCTATTCAGACCTGCAAACATTAGAACTTTGGAAAGTTTCATGTTTTTCCATGAAAGAATGCATTTGCTATGGTAACTTAAGCATATTTTTTGTGATGGGTGTGACAGCGAAACTTTATAACTTTATTTTTACTATAAATCGTGTTAAATATTTTGTTATGAAAAATTAAGTTCCAAAGGATAGACAGATGTTACAAATAATAGTACACACACACACATACAAAATTCTCCAGCTTTAAATAGTAATCCTGGGCGAATGAAAATATTAATTTCTCCCAAATACAAGTTTGTTATACTACGTTAACTTTAGGCTCAAGAAAATAATAAAAAGGTTACTTTCATGAAAATGTTTCTTTATAATATCATAAACCTCATGTTATTAGCTTCAATTTGATGTATTACTTGTAGCAATAAAACAATTTTTAAATTTCAAACCTGATGGCCACTTTTCCGTGAAATTGCCCTAAACTAACTAACTGAAAAATTTTAGATTGTGTCTTGAAAAATGTTTTATGCTTTTTAAAAACTCCTCAATTCTGCTGTTAAGAAATGAGTATAAGCATTAAAGTAAGAAAAACAACGTTAAAAAAAGCACAAATTTGCCAATTACAGCAGACACGTGTTTTGGCGTTACAGGGAACGCCTTTTTCAATGCAAAAAGTAATGAGCTTATGGATGAAAAGACATCCAACAAAAACCAAGAGCAGATAAGCATGCAGCTTAAAAGATAAAAATAGCGGATTAGCCAAACACCAATGAGAAAATTATAAACCAATCAGGAACCAATAGGAATGCAAGCAAAGGCCAAGAGCTTTCTCTTATATATAGGTACGAAACCCAAAAAGAAAGAATTCAATTGGACAAAGATTAAGCCGAAGCTTAAACAAAAAGAAAAGAATTTCGGTAACCGTGAACCGCAAGAAAAGAAAAGCTGAATGGAAGAAAAAACACCACGAAATAAAATAAACAAAAACAAAAATGTTCGAAAAAAGGAAAAAATAAAATTAAATAGAAGAAAAGGGGGGGGGGGATGTCAACAAGACAAAAAAGGTAAAAATAAACAAAGGAAGATGTATAAAAATGAATGGGAAAAAAGGGGAGGGGGAGGACAGTATTAAAGATATGGGAGCCAAATGTTAGAAAAATATGGAACTGCACTAAGATCGTTAACTAAGTTAGAACTGTTCCTCAAAATATGAAAGGATTCCCAAAAGTCAAGATCTGATGAATTGGGGTATTTTTGGATAATCTGATGAGAGTTAAAATCAACAGAGTGATTCGAATCCCAACAATGTTGAGCAATACTAGATTTATTTAATTGTTGTAAGCATCTTGTTTCAAGTTAATTTATATATTTTTAAAGAAATTTCTGCTTTGTAACACAAGAAAATACGGTAATATCACTTGGTTCAGTTTTTTCTTTTAATACAATCAGATTTAATTGACTGTCTGTGTCTTTACTCTACTTTTTCTACAAGTATAACATTCATTATTTTAATTTCAGGATATGTAATTTCAAGCAAAATAAATAAATCATTTGAGAATAATAAATTGGGTAGACCGCATGTTTATGCGGAATTTTATCAATAAATTTTTTAAATATTATGTTTTAACTTAGGAAAAATTAGACATTGCCATTTTATGAAGCAGTTAATGGAGTCAAAATTAGTATATTCAGTTGTTGCTCTGTTTGTATTTTTAACCGTTAAAAAAAAATATTTTATAATTCAAGCCGGTTGCGTAAACTTACCCCGGAGACGTGGCACGTTTACGCATATTTATTTTGACACCTGATGTGGTTCTGTTTGTGTTTTGAACATAATGTCTTACCGGCGTTAAAATAAAGCAAATTTATTACAGACTGAATAGTGAATAAAATAAAAGCTGAATGGGCATGAAGACAGCACTACAGGATTGTAGGCTATAAGATAAGAATTTGTAGCTCAATTTAAAAAAAAAAAAAAAAATGGGGATTTTCGAAACTAAATAGCCTGAAAATACTAAAAAGTTTTGAGACAGTTTGTAGCAAAAAAAAAGCGTCAGGCACGTTTAGAAGAAAGCCACAGTAAGAATGTACGTAAAGGTGCTCAGACGTCAATGCGTAAACTTGCCCCGTCGACAAGTTTGGAATTATTTTTAGCGTGCAAAAAAAGGTAGTAACATTTCAATTTATACAAAAAATATAATTCTCAAAAAAGGATAAAATTATGCCAATTTTCATATATTTGTTCTTTCTTGACTAAGTATTATTTATTCACAACAAGCTTCAAAATGTTCAACTCAAAATTTACTCAACTTGGTTGAAAGCAGATTATTCTTTCGGCTAGACTAAAGCTCGACTGATGCTCAAGAACTTGTGAAGATATTGGCTAGGGAGCAGCATCAATATGGTATGACTGTTGGCTCTCCAGTTATAACTCGTTTCCGAGAAAGGGCACTGCGTAAACGTGCGCCGCTACTCTAAATAAAATTTTAAAAAATTTCTCAAGTAAATTCTATTGCAGATAACAAATGTTTAAATATCTGAAATATTGTTTGCTCATGGTATTTTTAATATTAGCTGTGCAAAAATATAAGACTTTCTTTTGTTTTGAAAACTGTATACATAATGCTTTCCCCCCCCCATTAGAATGAAATACTTTTTTGTTTTTAGATTGGGTAATTTAAGGTGACGCGTTTGAGGCCACAGTTAAGTTTGACTATCAATTGCCTAAATTTGAAGCTTAAAATGCATATGAAGTTTAAAGACAAAACATATTCATGCGAATATTGTGAAATGACATTTAGTGACACTTTGCACTTAAAAGTTAATTTAAAAACACACACTGAAGAAAAACTATTCTTGTGAAATTTGTCAAAAGTCATTTTCTCTTTGTGGAAATTTGATGAGCCATTTAAGGATACATACGAAAGAAAAACCATATTCTTGTGAAATTCGTAAAAAGTCATTTGTTCAGATTGGAAATTTAAAGAGCCTTTTAAGGACACATACAAAAGAAAAACCATACTCTTGTGAAATTTGTAACAAGTCATTTTCTCAGAGTGGAAGTTTGAGGACCCATTTGGAGACACATACTAAAGAAAAACCATATTCTTGTGAAATTTGTAAAAAGTCATTTGTTCAGATTGGAAATTTAAAGAGCCTTTTAAGGACACATACAAACGAAAAACCATACTCTTGTGAAATTTGTAACAAGTCATTTTCTCAGAGTGGAAGTTTGAGGACCCATTTGGAGACACATACTAAAGATAAACCATATTCTTGTGAAATTTATAAAAGTCATTTGTTCAGAATGGAAATTTAAAGAGGCATTTGATTACACATACCACAGGAAAACGAGAGTCATGTGAAATTTGTAAAAAATTATTTCGTATCAGGGTTTAAGCTGAGTTAAAAAGTTCTTTAGCAAAAAAAGCTAAAATGGGGAGAAAACCTTTAGCAAAATGCTAAAATCTTTTCTAGATTAAATATGTTTGCATATCTTCTTGGATGCCGTAATGTGTTTCATTTGCATTTGATAATTGAATTTCAAATTTAACCTAATGCTTCTTAACAAATGTAACACTTAATATAAATCTTAATAAATAATAAAAATAATATGGACCATAACTGGTTGTGGTGATATCGATAGAGAACGTTTCATTTCTTGTTTGCTAGATGAAAACTCATATTTTAGCCACATCGATTATTTTTTAGAAAAAAAAGCTCAAAAACCTCTAACTATCAGCAAACGTTGAGGCAGCTTTCCATTTTACTCCACAATTTACTAAATGGCGAGTTGATGAGGAAATCTCAACTTTCCAAGAAATCAATGCCACAAAAAGAAAAAAAAATCTTTGAAAATCGGAAATTTGAGAATGAAGGAGTTTCGACGCAACTTCAGCGCGCAAAGAGCTGAAAAATACTATTTGGAGCAAGGTGTTCGGTGGCACAAAATAGGTTGTAAAAAAGTGCATTCAAAATATTTATCACACGTTTAAAAAAAAGTGAAATACCCAACAGGAGTGCAAAGTGACGACTTTTCAAGACGCAAACAGATGTTTCCCACTTCATCGCTGCTGAACTCAAATTAGCTAGAGAGCTAAAACTTTGGCTTTTTAATTCGTTTTGCTTTTACCCCTGTATTTGATTTTTGTAGAAAAGTTTAATGTAGTTATTCCCTTCTCAGTATTTGTGTGTTTTTTTAAATTTAGTGTACATGTTTATGAATTGAACATTACCATTACATCATTGATGTAACGATCAATTTTGTTTTAAGTACTACTACAAGACATTTTTTAAAAAACTTAATCAAAAAAGCCATTTGTTTATTTTTCTAATTTATTTGAACTTTTCAGATTTATCTATGTTTCATAAAATATGTTGTATGTTTTGTAGTTTAATGAAAGACTCAAGCGCCAAAAGTGTTTTCTGGATATTCTCGCGTTGGTTTCACTCCAATGCACCGACGGCAACAAATACGTTTCTGCAGCAATAAATTGCTGCGATAACTACCCCAGCAACATCTATTCCATTTGAGGTCATAGAGAAATCAGCAAATTTGACCTCTTTCATAGAAGTAATTATTAAAATTGGAAATGACATCAGGGTGAAATCAGAAATGGGAGTCTTCTTTTATGACACAGTCGTCATTCATATCTGTAAAAAATTCAGTTAACACGATTTACTGTTGTATGTAAGTTTGCAATCTGAAAAATTTACTAAATCAGTTTTTGAAAAGTTAAACATTTTTTGGACTCTTTAAAAACGTCTTTAAAAATCTAATTTTGATTTTAAGAAATGAATTGAGACTCGGTTTACAGATGGCTTCCATATTTTTTAAAAGGAATTTCTGCTTCAGGTTCTACAATTGTTTTCTTCCCATAATTAGTCAAAAAGTGACACTCTGGCTCTGAATTATGTCCCAAATTAGCCCTCTGAAAACTCCTGTACTTGGTTCAGTTTTTTCTTTTACGCAATCACAGATTAAATTTATTGTCTTTGTCCTTACTCTTCTTTTTCTGCAAGTATACATGCCGTACTTTGATTTCCGGATTTATAATTTTAAACAAAATAAATAAATCGTTTGCAGAAAAAAAAATCCTTCTGATGCATTTATCCTGCACTGGTGGAAAACAATGATCCCAACAGCAAGAAAGATTTGTACTAGATAAACGAAATAACGTAGGCCTGTTTATACATCTGAAAAATGACATTTATTCAAATTTCACACTTGGCACATAATTGTGGCTCCAGTGCCACACATAGCACTTGCAAACAAGTTGCTTTAGATGCGAGCTGTATAGTTCGTGAACGTTCTTTTTCTGTGGAGTTCAACTTATTGAGTTGATGTTAGCTAAGAATGCCTTAAAGAAGACGAAGAAGCTATTATCAGCAGCTCATAGAGTTTGATTAAGGTCGTGTATTGGGGCTTCAAGACGCTGGATTTTCTTTCCGCGATGTTACATAAAGACTTTGCTGGAATGTATCCACTGCACATGTTGTTGAGAGCAGTGGCCCAGGGATGTACTACCTCAAGAAAATAAGGTTCCGGGCGGCAATGTGGCATTTGTGAGGGGGGGGTGCATTTGTGAGACTCCCCCAGTAGTGCCCCGGTTCACGAATGTGTCGCATCCTACTGGGTCTACAGGAGAAATTTGAGCTGCAGTTGGCACCACAGTGACACCACAAATTGTGAGAAATCGGACACTTCAGCTTCACGTACAGTTCTGAACCAAGTTTGCTGTAACATTAGGCCACTGACGACAAAACATTGCCGTTTGAGACGTGAGTTGTGTCAAGCCAGAGCTAATTGGAAGAGAGAGTGGAGATCACCGTTGGGTTTTCTGATGAAGTCAGATTCTGCCTTCGTGCCACTGAAAGACCTGTGTTGGTCAGAAGGAGGCCAGGGGAACGTCTGCAACTAGACTGATTGTCTGCTGCCTAGACTAACTAGACCTACACCTTTAGTCATGGCCCGAAGAGCAATGTCCTGGGACTAGGAGATCACTCTTGTAGTTATTCCTAACACGCCGGCTTCATAGTTGTATGTCAGTCTGGTTTTTCAACCTGTAGTATTGCCATTCATGAATCGCACTCAAGTGAGAGTTTTCCAACAGAATAATGCTCGGTCTCACACCGCCGTTGCAAAATAATGTGCTCTACAGTGTGTTGAAATGTTACCTTGGTCTGCGAGATCACCAGATCTGTCTCCAATTCAACACATGTGGGATATCATTGAACGACTACTCCAGCATTATTTACAGCGAGCACTGACTGTCCCAGAATTGACATAACAAGTTCAACAACTATGGAGCTCTATATTACAGCACCTTTATGACACAATGCATGCAGGTTTGCGTTCAAAATTGTGGAGGTTGCACTGACATTGAAACAGCATTTCTGCCGTGGACAGGTAAACGGCAGTAACTGCAAATTTTTCATTTCTTTTGCATATGTGTCATCTATTTTATGTTAGCTTTATTGCACAAGCTTGCTCTTATGGTTTCCGCCGAAAAAGGAGCAAAAAAAAAAGTCTAATTCCAACATCTCCCCATTGTTAGCATTATATCCAACACATATTTCTTCAATTATTTCAAAAACTCAATTCTGCAGATACTGCCGTTGACCTGCCACGGCAGATTTCACATTTGAAGTGTAATTTCTTGAGCTTAAATTGACCTGTGATCTTGAAAATGTAATCATTTAAACATGTTAATGAGACAAATGCATGGTCAAAATTTCATCACAATACTTTTTTCTTGGTGTTGGGATTTTTTCCCCGCCAGTATATTTAAATGTCTAAAATATTGTTTACTCACGGCACTTTAAAAATTAAATTTGCGGAACTATAAGACTGTTTTGTTTTGATAACTGTATTCATTTTTTTTTTTTTTTTCCATTAGAATAAAATAGTTTCTATTTTTATTTTTAGATTGGAGTTCAGTCAAGGAGACTCATATGAGACCACAGTTAAGCAGTCTGATCTTGTGAATCCAAATTTTAAGCTAAAAATGCATATAAACATCGAAGATAAATCATATTCATGTAAATATTGTGAAAAGACAGTTAGTTGCACTTCACAATTGAAAATACATTTGAGGATACATACTGGAGAAAAAGCGTATTCTTGTGAAATTTGTAACAAGTCATTTGTTCATAATGGAAATTTAAAGATCCATTTGAGGACACATACTAAAGAAAAACCATACTCCTCTGAAATTTGTAAAAAGTCATATTCTCAGAGTGGAAGTTTAAAAATTCATTTGAGGACACATTCTAACGGAAAGCCATATTCTTGTGAAATTTGTAAGAAGTCATATTCTGGAAGTGAAAGTCTAACGACGCATTTGATTACACATACTGAAGAAAAACCATACTCTTGTTAAATTTGTAAAAAGTCATTTTCTCAGAGTGTAAGTTTGAAGATTCATTTAAGGATACATTCCAACGAAAAGCCATATTCTTGTGCAATTTGTAAGCAATCGTATTTTCTTGTGTCAATGTTAGTATGTTTCCAAAACATACGTGTATGGCGGAAATTGCAGTGGATAAAGATCGATTTGAAAAGTGCTGCAAAGGACTTATCGAGTTCAACATCGCGAGCTTTTCGCCAAATTACCATAATTTGCGAACATTTGAAATTTTCTTCTAATTTTAAGACATTTGCAGAATTTCTGCAAAATTCTATCTTGAGTTGGAAGATATTTGTGGAAAATTTCCAGTTTTTACTGATTATCGTAGTTCTGTAGATTTTCTGCACAGCAGTTTATGTAGATTTTCTGCACCTCTGTTTATGCAGATTTTCTGCTGAAATTTCACTGAAATTTGCAGAAGACTGCGGAAAAGTCAGTTTTCCTCTCACATATGATCAGAATTGTACTGCAGCTGAGGCATCTGTTCCGCGACGTACGTCTCAAATTTATTGGTATTCTGCTTTGGGGACAAGGGCTATCAAATAGAACATTTAAAACGGAAGAATTTTATGTAATTTAGATTTGTGAATACTATATACATCGTCTAAAAAATGTGTGAACAGCCTCTGTATTGTACAATGGACAGTTAACCTGACGTCACTGCTGGTCAAAAACGTCACTGCAATGCATTGTGGGAACTGCAGCAGATGAAAATCCGGTACTAGAGCGTATAATAACACTTGCTTTTGTACGGCTTATAAACCCTTCTTTCTGTTTAAAAATGAGATGTTTTTTAAATTTTTAAATAAGAAACGTTGTAAAAAAATGATGAACGATTCATTTGATACGAAACACTCTTTTAATTATCGTATTTTTATGGATTTAAGCCTCTTTGGTTCCTCATCAGAAACATGGTGAAAACTCGGATTTTCTTTTTACTTTTCCCTCCTCTCGGCATTTTTCATGCAGTCATAAGTCTGTATAAGCCCTAGCATGTTATTATTTTGTTGTAATTCTTCAATTCCCTTAAGTGAAACATCTATTTTTGCATCCAGTAGGTATGAATCCAATTTCGTCCCATTCATGCAGTCTTTTATGCATATTTGAGGCAGTGCTGAACCCAAACAGCTTGACAGCTGACATTTTGGCTTTGTAACTCGTTTTGTTTTTACATTTGTATTTGATTGTTGTAAAAGTGTTGATTGTATTCTCATTATTGGTGTTTTTTAAATTTAGTGAACATGCTTATAAATTGAACATTACCGTTACATCAATTTTGTTTTAAGTACTAACTAGAAATTTTTTAAAACAAACTTAATCAAAAAAAGCCATTTTATTATTTTTTCTGATTTATTTGTACTTTTTGTAGTTATCTTTGTTTCATAAAAAATGTTGTATGTTTATAACATAATTAAAGACTGAAACTTCAAAAGTTTTCTGGATATTCTCGTGTTGTTTTCACACCGGTACACCGATGCAACAAATACGTTTCTGAAGCTATAAACTGCTGCTACAGCTACCCCGCCAACATCTATTCCATTTTAGGTGAGAGAGGTCATTTATGTAAAACCAAAATTTCTCTCCAAAAACAAAATGATGCAAGTACAATTCCGGCATTTTGAGAAGCAAAATGAAATTTCGTTGCACAAACTTTACGTATGTGACCTGCGCGTAAGATTGAAAACTGAAATACGAGCTGATGACTTCCTTTTATTCTAATTTAATGATCATAGTGCCGCGGAATAATCAAAGAAACGCTTAAAATGTTTTCGCTCCAAGTTTGCTGCGAATCGAAGCAAAGAAAACGTTTTATACACATAAATTTTCCCAATGTTGGCAGTTTTAACCCGTAACAGGGGACGTGAGGTCTCAGAGACCGCTCGATTTAAAAAACTCTTAAAAACCGTGCAGTTAAGATACATTCCTGTAATTACCCTCAGATTTTCTTTGAACTTTTATTGGCAATGAGGGAAAATAATTTTTGAACTTTGAATCGAAATACGAGTAGTTAAGGGGAGTTAGCAGTAAATAACTCCTCGTAATGAAAATAAATATTTTTTATTAATGATTTCATTTTATGTGTTTTTAGTACAAGAAAATTGATTATATCAAGTTATGGGAAAATTTTAGCAGCCCTTTAACTATTAGTATATCGCGTCGTATTTCGAGGAATTATCCAGCCTTCATTGTCACTGGAACATCATTAGATAACGTTTGTGAACATTTCAAACAACTATCAACCTTATCTGGAATATTTTGCATCTCTTCCGCATAACGCGTGTAAGATAAATGTACCTCTATCCTCGGCTTTAGCGTTAACAGCCTAATGTCTACTACTGCCGAAAATAGTAACACTGAAAGGGAGGTGCGGTCTCACAGACAGCTTCTAAAGAATGCAATGAAATTTAAACCAGATGCTCTTGCCTAAAGATACTGATAAGAGAGGGGTTGTTGAAAGTCACAAAACAAAAAGCTATTGGGAAAAACCATTCAATCCGACTCAAAATGAAATAGGGGTGATCGGCTGAACTTTTGAGCGATTTGTGAGACCGCACCTCCCCTGTTAAGGGTTAATGTAATTTAATGGTTAGCTCTCAAAATATAGTCAAATTGAAACCAGATTTTTTTAAAAAAATGTCAAATTTGTCGCTAAGTTGGCGACAAAAATTGGCGACCAAAAGATTGGCGATATATTGCCAAGTGTTTGACAAATTATATCAGCACTTGAGTTTGCATTGAAATTAGCAATGTTCTTACCCCAAAAAGGTGTAAAAGACCCCCTTTGGAACATCTGTATGCAACCAAAAGAGAAGGTGCGCAACCAGACCCCACTAGGAGTCTACGTACCAATTTTCAACATTCTAGCACATACCGTTTTCGAGTTATGCGAGATACATACGCACACACGTACATGCGGACGTTACGAGAAAACTCGTTGTAATTAACTCGTGCATCATCAGAATGGATACTTCGGGTGTCTATACGTTCTGAGGCACATATCCACGTGTGGTCGGTTTGAAGAAAATAACTTAATATTCATTCGGGGGCGAGCAAAATGGAAATGAAGGCCGATTTTTGAGTGAAAATTGTTTCGCGAATACAATACTTCCTTTTTTGTTAAAAGAAGTAGAAAGGACTAAAGTGAAACTCAGCTACCGGAATTTTTACGTCTATTGCTACTACCGTGGTCGCCGCTTATTTGAATCACGTTTGTTCTTCGCACAGATTACGAGCCCAGGAGTGCCAAACCTACGTCATAGTATAAAGGCCCAAAATTTTTCTGCGTAAGGGCATCACAGGAGGTAAAAACAGTTCGCTATTATTTAAGCTGAGTTGGCAGGAAACAGGTATCAAAGGTGCGTCAAATACCGAGTCATTTCATCTCAAGTGATCACTTCGTCTCCGCTTGACCATCTCCGATTTAAACGAAATTTCATGGAGGTGCAGACATGCCTTTGAAACTCACCTGTAAACATTTTCAGCCACCATGACCCAAATCCTGAGGATCTGAGAAATCGCTTCGAGGTCCACACCCCCATACTACAAACTAATTCTGGGCCAAATTTCGCGAAAATCGGCCAAACGGTTTAGGCACTGTGGGCGTCACAGAGAGACATCCCGACAGATATCGAGACAAACTTTGAGCTTTTATTATTAGTAACTAGCGGTACCTGCACGGCTTTGCCCGCAGTAGAAAATTAGAAGGTCACTTGTTTAGCCTGTATATTTACAAAAATTACTTTAATTCTGATGAATTTCTCGCCAGTTTGCTATGTTTATTTGCTTGCCCATGTTATGGTTCCACGTTATGATAACTTGGTCATTTTCTCGTCCACGTTAAGATAATTTGATCGGTAAAATGTTCTTAAAATTGGAATAGAAAAAAAAATAACATCGAATTTTTGAAAAATCGTTTTGAGGTGCATACCCCCATGCTACAAACTAATTTTGTGCCAATTTTCAAGAAAATCGGCCGAACGGTCTAGACGCTATGAGCGTCACGGAGATCCTGATAGTTATCCATACGGAGATCCAGATAGACTGGCAGCTTTATTATTAGTAAAAATTGCACACATAGGTATAGTGCCTAGAAAGAGTAGTGTGCCGAACGGCGCTGTCCCCCTCACGATTCTTGAAGACAAATTTTAGGAAAAGCGCTAGAGGGCAGTGCGGTTGGGGAGCACGCTAGAGTTCGCGGTGTTTACATCAGTAGACGCGGGAATTCGTTACAATTGAGTTCCGCGATTATCTTTTTTACCATATTTCGTGAATATTTCATACTACTGGTACTCGCACGGCTTTGCCCGTAATAGAGAAGTAAAAGTTCATTTGGTTCGCCTGTATACTTACAAATAATGGGTGATGAATTTCTCGCCAATTTGCTATGTTGCCCATGTTACGGTTCCACGTAATGACCATTTCGTAATTTACTCGCCCACGTTGTGATAATTTGCTCAGTGAAAAGTTCTTACAATTGGAATAGAAAAAGAACAAAATCAAATTTTCGAAAAATCGCTTCGAGGTGCATACCCCCATGCTATAAACTAATTCTGTACCAAATTTCATGATAATCGGCCGAGCGGTCTGGGCGCTATGAGCGTCACAGAGATCCTAACAGACAGAGAGACTTATAGCTTTATCATTAGTAAAGAAAACAGCGTTTATAAGGCTTTTAATGGAGGCATCGAAGTTGAACTTTAGAAGAAGCATAGCTTCATCTTGTTTCGTACCAGGGTGCAAAAGTGGGTACAGAAGATGCAAGGGAAAAGTTTCGCTTTTCAAAGCTCCAGCAGATGAAGAAAAGCTAAAGAAATGGAACTCTTTCAATTCCCAGGTCAAATAAAGTTTTTGGTAAATATTGCTCAATTTGTGCTCTGCATGTCGAAAAACATTTTATTGGAGCGCATATTAAGCATGTTATAAATGGCGAGGAAGTTATGGTGTCTCGGGAAAAACCTTAACCTCCGACAATTTTCCGACTTGATCTTTCCGCAGATGAAACTGAAATAACCACATATAAATCTATTATAAATGAAATTGCTCATATTAATTTGCCTAACAAATATTGGGTTTGTATAAAATTAACAAAATCTCCAAATGTTGTAGTCTTTGTATATAATGAAAATTATGTGGAAAACAATATCGACGATAAAAATATCGTTTTTTAAGTAGGAGAAAATTTACGAATCAATGTTAGGGGTAGGGAGATTCAGAAGCTGAGTTTTCTCTTAAAAGAACATTTTAAAGCTATCATTAGCAATGCTAGACAAAGGAGAGGGACGAGGAGGTTTCCTATTTGTTTTTAGTTTTTAGGGATACATTTCTTTCACTATTTTACATATGAGATAAAAAATAAAAATACATAAATACTTTTTTTTTTTTGACAGTGATAACGTCAGATACAAAAACTACTTCTATTTCGATAATTATCGGCAACAAAACCGTTTGCTGACAGGTTCTATTATTTGAAGAAAGTTATAAAAATAAGCAAACTAGCAGTTTGACGTTGATTGGTATTACAGAAAGTTCAACAGATATTCAAGTCAGCTGGTTGCCAATTGCAGTTATTTGCAAATTAGTATGCAGTTATACACGGTGTTTCAAAATGAATAGCTGGGTTTTAACATGCTATAATATTTATTATACCAAACTTACAGCCATAAGTGATATATCAAATGAAAGAGAAACTCAAACAGTTTTACGTAATAGCCTACAAGTGTTCAATATGAGCACCATTCGTCACTCGGCACACGTCAAGACGATATGCGAGTTCTTCCCAAACTTTGATGAGTGTCTCATTAGTCATTGCTGCAACAGCTGTTTCAATCCTGTTCTTTAATTCGGGAAGGTCGGCTGGCAGTGGAGGCACATACACACGGTCCTTAATAAACCCCCAAAGATAGAAATCACACGGCGTTAGGTCGGGTGACCGTGGAGGCCATGGGAAACAAGCCCTGTCATTAGGCCCCTTACGGCCAATCCAGCGGTCGGGTACAGTTAGGTTAAGCCAATCGCGTACCTCATTATGCCAGTGAGGCGGCGCACCATCTTGCTGAAAGATGAAGTTTTCTGGTTCATCTTGTGTCAGTTGAGGGAAGAGCCATAGCTGTAAAGTATCCAGATAAGAAGGCGGATTGCAGCAGAAACATTCCGCGCGCATGCGCACTGATGCCAACAAACAATACTGTTTGAATTTCTCTTTCATTTGATGTATCACTTGTGGCTGTAAGTTTGGTGTGATAAATATTATAAAATGTTAAAACCCCGCTATTCATTTTGAAACACCCTGTATATGTGGTCGAAGCAAGTGGTCCTATTATTCTTTTTTAATGCAAGGAAAGTCCCTTAAAACTAAAGGAAAAAATAGGTCGGAGTCGGTACGTTTTCAAGCGACTCCGACTCTTCTACTCAGACTGCGAAGCCTGATAATTTTAATTAGCTTCAAGCCTTTAGAAGCAGTTTTATTTCGAAATGAGAGACGCGCAGTTATTAAATTCTTATAGTCTACTATTTTCATTGAATATAAATTAGCATTAGGTAATTTTGTATGGCTTCGAAAAATAAATGAACACCCGTGTAACAAATAGAACGTGTTGTCTCTTGAATTTGTGTTTTGCGCGGAAATAAGTTCAATCCGAAAAGGGGGACTTTTAAACTGCGAAATTAGCATGCAATCGCTGATTTAAAACGAATCTGATTGAGGAGCATAGCGTGCTCCCTGAGCGCAGCGCCATCTGGATTTTCCTCGCATTTCACCTCAACTTTTGTCCTTCGATCGACACAACTCTTTCTAGGTACTATAATCTAGGATCGATTTAAAAAAGGCTCCAAAATGGCGGATCAGCTTTGTGAAACAAAATGCCATGTTTAGCACGGTTTTCCCATTGGATGCCATTTTGAAGCCCGCTTTTTTTTTTTTAACTTATCGTAGATCCTCATGATTTGTGTCTTGAAAGCTGAAAGTTTGCATAGGTTAGTTTCGAAGGCATGTCTGCACCTTCGTAGAATGTCCTCCAAATCGGAGTTGGATGAGGACCCCCAGGTCACGTGACATGGAACGACTCTATGATGTTTAGCAGTTTAGCCTTTTGCAGCAATTTCTACCTCTTTCCTGCCAAAGCCAACGCGACTCAGCTTAACTCATAGCGAATCTTTCTTACCTGCTGTGATGTCCTTACGTAGAAACATGTTGGGCCTTTATACTATGACGTAGGACTGGCACTCATGGGCTCTTGGAGTAACAGTTTTGATTCCATAAAGCGGCTGCTTCAATAGAGCGGCTAATTCAATAACGCTGAATTTTGTTCTGTTTTCGACAATTTCATTTATCAAAGCAGTTGATTCAATTAACCACCGTCCACTGTAGTTTAAAACCAGCTAAGAGTGTTTTCGTGCGCTTTATCTAGGCTATTTCCGGGTAAGGGAAACACTTTTTATACCGAACTACATTAAAAAAGAAGCTAACCAGATTCACATGCAACGTAGGACTCTGAACAAAGGACCTTGCTTCGGACAAACACACAGGAAGGGTTTACATCCAAAAGAGAAGGAGATATCGCAAACAGCAACGATGGGAATCGATCCCTTTATTGCACGCGGGCGGCTGTCAGAGCAAACGCTTTCCGCCACTCGGTGAAAGAGGCCCCAAAACACATTGCTGGTTCCTTGTGTTCTGTAATTTTCAACTCCAATATTTATTGTTCCACTACACTGACCTGTATACTACCTGGACCGCGCATCGCAGGTTCTGACGCGCGGAGAAGTAGAAGCGAATTAGAGTCCCTATATGAAAACGTAGTTTTCAGAGTTGCGACAACAGCTACGCTCGGAAAGCGCAACCGGTTACAGGAGGAAGATAGGGTTGCCGCCGAGCTGCAAGATTGGCTCCTTGTTCGCTTTCGAGTTTCATTAAAAAAAAGTCACAAGCGGGAGCGGGAAGAATGGCTGAAACGGGTTCTGAAGGATGTACCAAGCACGCGGATTCGAAAATGCATGCTGTCAATAAATGAAACGCTCGATTTTGATTAAGACAAAATGGCCCTGTGTTAGCAGAATTAAAAGCAGATTTTTTTCTTTAGCCTTATTCTCTTTAATACGATTAATTTTAAATTAATCAAAAGATTCTGAGACAACGAAAATTATATTATAGTTTGAATTGATTCAAAATGAATGAAGGAATAAAAACTGATTAAGAAAATGAAAATAAATAAATAAGCAACAAATAACGAACATAAAAAATTGCTTGTTTTTGCTACATTAAATTAAGCTTTATAAAGATTTTTGAACATAGAAATATTTCTTGAATTGATATCAAAAGCATTACTTTTTTTTTCTATAAAAGGAAAAAAAATACAATTTTCTGATTTAAATGGAAAAGTTTAGCATTACCTTAAAAATTCCGAAAGGAAATATATGCCTGGGATGTCCACCTACGGGGGGGGGGGGGGGGGGCACCCATGTATATGCAAAGGAAAGTTTGAAAGAGTTATACTAGAAATATGCAGAAGCTTAAAACAAGGTATCCTATCCAGGCCCAGATCTATATATTTTGAGCCTCCCTGCAACAAAATCTGTATAGCCCCTCCCCAGAGGCCATCAGTGTATATTTGTAACATTTAATAAGTCTTAGTGCTAGGTTTTTTTCAATTTTTTTCTTCAATTTCATAGGCCGTTGGATCCCTTAAGACCAGAACACCCCACACTGCGGGGATCCTATCTCGCTCCCCCCCTCCAAAAAAAAAAAAAAAAAAATAAGAACCTCTGAATATTTCAATGGTTTACTGGGCACACCTAGTTAATAGATTAATTTGTATTTAGTTGAAAACGAAATTATATTAATCAGAGGTCATTTTTATTTGAAGCTAGATGCAGATAGAAATATTCAGAAATGAATTGGGAAGTTAAGGGGGGGGGGGGCGTGTATTTTGACATATATTTTTTTAACATTCGTATATGCATAAGAAACAGATGTCTCCATTGTTTTATATTTATTTCTTGAAAGTACACTATCTATTATTTAAAATTTTCAACAATATTTTTATACCAAAACAATACTAGAATGAAAGGTAGTTAGGTAGTAGACATTTTTTTAATGAAACAAAATTAAAACAATTCAGAGCACCAAAAAAGGACTTGTACTTATTTTGAATTTTTATGAGAAAACAAAAACTAAAAACAATTTAGCACGAGGAAAACTCATTTATTTCATGCTAAGTTTTCAGATCAATAACATGATCTTATTGTTGTAATCTTGTTGTTGTTGTAAACAACATAGATCTCTGTTGTTCAATTTATTTTTTGGTGTTATTGTATGTATAAACTTTATTTAAAACACAAAATTTCCAGCATTTTTATCCGAAAAAGAAAACATTAGTTTAATTAAAAACTTCAGTCACTAATGGGCTAATCTTCAAAAAGTGCAAGTTTGCTGTCACATGCCTTTTACAGTAAAAACTAAGGAATAGTTTTTTATTTTTTAATTTCAGCAAAAATATATCCATTTAAATCTGCCGACAGTTTCTTTTTCTTGTAATAATTTTTATTTATTTATTTATTTTTGGGAGTTCGCAGCATGTGAATTCTTACCTCCATGTATTAGAATTTAATTAATTCAAAATAAATGAAGTGATAAAAAAAGGTAAGAAAATGAAAATAAATAAATGAACGACAGATAATGCACATTAGAAATTGCCTGTTTTTGTTTCGGAAAGGCAAGCATTATAAAAAGTTTTAAATTTAAAAATATTTCCTGTAACCATCTAAAAAGCAATATTACTAATAAAAATGGTTTGCTATTAAAAAAATTTCATGTTTAAATTTACCCTGTATAATTTTCTGATTTAAATGTGATTAAATTAAACATTAAATTAAAAATTTGAAAGATAAATATGCAAAGGAAAATTTGAAAGCTTAAAACTAGAAATAGGTAGATGGTTAAAACGAGGTAACCCCCCCCCCCCCCACCAAAAAAAAAAAGAAAGAAAAAATACCAAGAACCTCTAAATATTTTAGTGGTTCAGTAGGTAATCATGGTTAAAGTATTAATTTGAATAAAATTTAAAATTATTACTTTAATTTGATGTAGATAGAAATATTCAGAAATAAATTGAGGAGTTGAGGGGATGTAATTTTAAACATTACTTATTTTTAACTCATATGAATAGGAAACAAATGTATCTATTGTTATTTATTTCTTTCTCTGCATCATACATCTATTACTTAAATTTTGAACAATATTTTCACATCAAAACAATATTACAAAGAAAAAAATCATTCACAGCACCAGTAGAGGACTTGTACTTATTTTCAATTTTTGTAGAAAAGCAATGTTTACATTTGATTTTAACAGATATTTTAAATACAACTTAGCATGAAGAAAACTCATTAATTCCATACTAAGTCTTCAGGTCATTACCACATAAAATTACAACCAAAGTCTCTAATGTTCAATTTATTTTTTGGTGTTGCTACATCTGTAAACTTTATTTCAAACGCAGAATTTCCAACATTTTTACACGAGGAAAAAAAGAGGAAACAATGACATTTTTCTCAACTAGGCAATCAAACTCAAATTCAGGGTACTGAAACAGGATTTGTAGTTTTTATAGATTTTGGGACAAACTATTATTATCAATAACTGCTTAAGTAACAAAATAGGCAAAGATTAATTTTTGTGTTTTCTGAAATGCAACGTAACGCCAAAATATTTAGATGTTCAAAATTTAGTTATTATTACCAAATTTTTAAAAATTCCTTACTCCAAAGTATCATTTCCTAAAATTAATAATTATGGACAAAACAGTTTAATCAAAATTTTCAGTCACTTATAAACATAAAGAAAATAAATTTTGTTATAGGCTTTATTCCCATCTACTCAATCAGGGAGTTTCAATTAGACAGGGCAAAATGTACTGATGCTTGTAATTTATTTTCTCTTATACTATTCGTGAAGTGAATTTTTATGAAAAAAAAAACTCCCTTGATTGAAATAAATTGAATTTTTTGTTCAGATTTTTTCATATAGATTGTTATTCCATTCATTACCCCATATCATGGATGGATGAACACGACCTATGTTCTAATATCCTGAAAAATGCTTCCAGAACTCAGTCAGAAACAGAACAGGTGCACTGACAATCAGAAGTGGACTAAGATAACAGTTGTTACCCATCCCTTCCAAAATTGGAGCTATTTGCAGTTATTCAAATTCTGTCCTGCAGTTTAAGTGGGGAGAAAAATCTCTTTTTGAGAGGGGTGGGGTTCTGGATAATTACAGGAAGAGAATAAGCAGAAATGAACTGTTCATTTAATGCTGAAATAAGGTATAACAATAAACAAACCTAAATACATCTTTCATAATTTTATGTATACCTAAATTTTTTAGCCTTGCCTTAAAAACCAAATATTTATTATAAATCTGAATTGAAAACAATATTTTTACAAGACAAACAAGCATAAACCTTAAGAAAGCACTTGATTTACAAAACAAATTCAAAACTAAATTTAGAGAAGCAAAACAGAATTCCAGCTACTATTTCTCAATTTCTGTTGCAAAAGTATTGTTTGTTTAAAACCTCTTTACATTTCAATATTATTATACAAATGAATGATAACAAATTTGATAATAAGCGTAACAAATCAGAAATACAGCATCGTCTGTATGAAGAAGATCAAAATTTCATTTAATTACTCTATTTAGCATTTAAACACAAAATTTTCGTTGGTTTGTATGTCATTGTTGAAAGTCCAAAGACCATTTCGGCAACAAATTTCCTGAAGTTTTCAACATAACAAACATGAATGGCATATTATACATGGAAATTTATTATTTTTTTAAACAACTTAATTAAAATTAGTTTTGATAAAGCTGTCAAGCTAAGAAAACTTCGAAAATGATTTCTGGACATCCTTGTAAACTTAATATTGGAGATCATTCTATTATACAATTTTTTAAGCAAACAGTACAATATTATCATGAGTTTTCTAGAACATCTGCATCAGGGCTACAATTCAACAAGTAGTTGAGCTTTCTTTAAGTTGCAGAATATCTGGAAGAAACTTAAAAAACATTAAGGGCAAATAAATTTAAAAGCAGAAGTAAAACTCTTCAAATGTGCTAAATCATCAATACCGCTGATGTTTTGAATTGGCAGGAATGTTTTTTAAAGTAGTTCATAAAATTATTAATGGAAAGTAAATAAACACACTTTAATTAAAATAGAGCTGTATTTCAACTACTTTGCATTAAGTGTGTTGTAAAGTTTAATTTCAAATAACAGGGTGTTCTAAAAACACATGAAAAAGTAAAACACATATTATAGAGAATATTTTAATTCATCAATCTCTTTTGACTAGCATAGATTGTGTTTTTCATTCATTTATGTATATAATATTATGCACATATTTTTTAGTGTGCATCATCCTACAAATCCTATCACGAAATCACATGGTAGTTATATTGAACAAATTTTGCTCCGGAAAGTGTTATTTCAGCAGACCTGAGTAATTTTCAAAAAAACTATAAATTAATTTTTTTAATGGTTTTAGTGAAGATTGAGGAAAAAATTAAACTCCTGTCTTAAATTTTTACGTGAATGCCACTACCTCATCAAAGAGCTTACTTGTGCTTGTGATTGAAAAAATGTGAGTGCATACTGTAGAAACTATTTATAAACTGTTCTTGTTTGGCTTTTTAGAGACGTACCGAGTACTCGGTAACTACTCGGTACTCGGCCTACTCGGCCAATTTGCCAAGTACTCGGTACTCGGCCAAATTCTAATCAGATACTCGGCCAATACCGAGTAGTTGCAAAAAACTGAATATCGTCCAAAACAGATACTAAAATTTATAAAAAAAGAGCAAGCATTATATTCTGCAATCATTTACAATTAAAATTTATAAGTCAAATTTAAATTTCGAGAATAATGAAATTTGTAATGCTTGAATGGAATAAATCTTTATTTTAATATCCCCAAAGTTAATAAAACTTATTTTTAAAAAATTATGCAAAAAAGGTAAGTATAGAAAATATGGAATTTTTATATTAAAAATGGATTTTTTCTACAAACAAAAATTAGTAATAAAAAATATAAAAATACCTTTGCTTAAAAAATAAAAGAAAATAAAACAACGTTAAAAGCACAGTGCTGGAACACTGCAGACACATGTTTGGCGTTACAAGGAATTCCTTTTTCAATGCACAAAATGGGAGCTTGTAGATTTAAAGGCATCCCACAAAAGTCGGATTTTTTTGTCGAATGGCTTGACATTCTTTAGCTCACATGTTATGCACTGAAAAAGACGTTCCTTGTAACGGGGGGGGGGGGGGGGGGGTTGCAGAAACACGTGTCTGCAGTGTTTCTGCACATTTGTTTTATCTGCTTTTAAATATTATTTATGTTTGGCGGACTAGAACTAGAATTGATTGGTTATAATTTGTTTTAATTTGAACTTGATTAATCATACATTTTACTTATTTATTTTTAATTTTAAAAATATTTTTTTGCAAAATTTTTGACACAAACAAAATTGTTTATGTAATGCGTAATTAAATTTCAGCAGGAATTTAGTTTTAAAAACTATTATATGGACAAGGAGGTCTATACTACTATTCCAATAAATTCAAAATTCATCACATGTGTGTCGGTGGTTCTTCTTAAAACATAATTGGTACTTGGTAACTGGGCCGAGTAGTGAAAGGCCGAGTACTCGGTAACTCGGTACTCGGCAGAGTAGTGAAAAGCCGAATACTCGGTACTCGGCCAAAGTGCTACTCGGTACGTCTCTATTTAACATATAAATTTAAGTGAAGTAAAAATATAGAGAATGCAATATAACTGATGCTTAAATTTAGATTCTTTAAGATAAAGCCACACATTTTCCAGTAAATTCATTTATCTATACCAGATATTTCAGCTGGCCACATGAATCAGTTTTGAAAGCCGTATGTTGGGCACCATTGTTTTAGAGCATTTGAATTCCCCTTTATTTCAATGTTCTATTTCCTGACAAAAGTATTGATTTTCTAAAGCCTTCAACAAATTAAGATAATCTCTGATAAATTGAATATTTATATTCAGTAAATTACCGCCCATTAGCCAGGGCTAAAGCAGAAACATGTGAAATACACCGCCAGCTCAGTCATTTCCAGCCGAGGACTGCAGTTTCGTGCTTATTAGCACTCATCAGTCCGGCATAGGAAAGTGACTGATCTGGAGATGGAAAACCTCTTAAACCTCCTAATTCTACATTAGCTACCAGTTTGTTTGGCCCTCTTGGTTTCCATAAGAGGTTTTCCATCTCCAGATCAGTCACTTTCCTATGCCGGGCTGATGAGTGCTAATAAGCATGAAACTGCAGTCCTCGGCTGGAAATGACTGAGCTGGCGGTGTATTTCACGTAAATTGAATATTTGTTTATTTATACATTTATTTTTATGAGTGGTTGAAATGAACTCAGATGCAATTGAATTACCTTTTGAGTGGGTGAGGCAAAATCACGAACATGTAATAAATGAATATAAATAATGAAAGAAACATTACTTTTAAAGTGGATGCATCATAATAATAATAATATAAGAGAAATAAATAACTCTGATTTAAGGAAGCAGATACTAAAGACTTTATTTTGCATTGATTAAAAACATCGGATAAATATCAAAATATCCAATATATATATCAAAATATCGGATATTTTCGAACCCTGATCATTACGGATAATCTCAAAAACCCATTATGACAGCCTTTATTTTAAAATGCCACACTAGTTAAAATTTAACTCCACATTAATCGAGATAGGATTATTTAAAAATCATTTTTCCACCAAATATCCAAATTTTTATGAAATTGATGTGGGGTGAGAGCTTCATGTACTTTATTTTTCTGCTGATCTAGAAGAGTAGAATTCTTCTAAAGTTTGATTTCAAGAAACGGGTTGTGTCATAATGCCATACGATAGATGCGAAACATGTTAATTGTATTTTTGAATAGATTGTATTTCTTATTCATTTTCTTACATAAAATTATATACATGTGTCCACTTATAATGATCATCTTCTTCCTTCTTAAGAAGAGAAATGATCTGTTTACGATAACTAAAGTAAGTAATTACAAATGTACATATTGATCTCCGCGCTGCCTAAACGTAGTACATGCAACCATACAAAATGAGAAAGAAAGCGAGAAGAGCGCAAGGTCTCACTTTCCTCCAATATCTGAAGGCAAGCAAGCCACTATTTTCCTTCTAACCGACAATGCTTATCCCCACCACTTTTCATCACACAAAAAGGTTGGATATAACTTCAAAGCCCTTGCATAAAAAGTTTTACTTAAAAAATCTTTGATTCAGCATTTTACTATAAAAGTATTGATATTTCAACCCGCAAAACTTTAAATGTACCTAATTTCTGACAAACAAGAGCTTTGTGGCTGGGAGGACTTTTACAATCTCAAAAACCCATGATAACAGTCCTTACCTCAAAGGTAATTCAAAACTTGTTAAAACTTAACTATGTATCAATCATGGCATAATTATTTAAAAATCATTTTCTCAATAAAAATAGAAATTTTTACGAACCTGAAGTGGGGTGATAGCATGCACTTGATTCTTCAGGTGATAAAGAAATAGCAGGTAAAGGAAATAACAAGGCAACCTAAAAATTAGTAAACCCTAATTAGACCATAATAAAATGTACCAACACACTACTTGAACCGAACTTAGAACACCTCAGTTTTCTGTTTATGATGGAACACACAGCGACTGTCATGCTTGTTGAATAAAAAAGAGTAAATTACCAAAATAACCATAACTACCTACAGTTCATTAAATTTTTAATAAAATAATACATTTTAAATTGACTCGCTCAACCTAAAAAATCGATAAAAACTGTACTGTGTGTCAAGCAAGTGTTGTACTTCATATCAACCTCAAACGCTTTGGCAAATTCATGTGGTCACATTAATTTCATAATCGAACTGACATTTTTTTTAAAACAAATTTTAACTAATAAACATTTAGCAGAATCATAATAAAACGTTTCCATAAATCAAAATGTTATTAAAAGATACTGCCAGCAAGCACTGAAAGTCCTGTAATTTATAAGCATTTTATTTCCTCCTTTCAAAAAACTTTCACACTGTAAATACTTACGTTGCATAAAGTGAAAATTGCTTGAAGGAACATGAAAAACGATACATTAGTCAATTTTTGTCTAAGAAATGATCAGGAAAAATAAAAACCTTAACATTAAAACATAAGTTAAAATGGGTTTTAATATCAAGTCACATTCATTTAAAATAAAAATTTCCGCAGCATAAAGCATTTATAATACAAATCACAAGTTAAGATCTCTTCACATCACAAGTGAATGTTTTGTTTACTTCCACTCGTCGCCAAGCACGAAATTGATCGCGCCAAACCGAATACAGAGATCTATCATTAAAAAAATTTAATTTTCACAATTTAAACATTTGCCTTGTCATAAAGTGGTTGTTTTTCAATAATGTTGTGATTGGAATCATCGATTTAACAGAAAAAATAACTATAAAAGACCCAAATAAAGTGTCAGGATGGAATTTTAGCACACCGGAACACATGTTCTTGATATAATTACACGATAGTTAAAGAAATAGGAATGGACTCACTCAAGTAAAGCTACACACGTATAATTTGAACATTGTAGAACAGTAATATGAGCATTAAAATCCTGGACTCACCTTTAATTTTTCAGATTCTGGGTTTTTCCACAGCACTGTCATACGCTCCATGTTAATCCTACGGGAGAAGAAGAAACCTTGCCTCAGGCGGTCTTCGACCAATAGGAAAATGATACCGCGTTGTCGCAACTCTGAAAACTACGTTTTCATCTAGGGACTCTAAAGCGAATAGAAGCTCTTGGGATCCGCCATGCTCACCCCCAACTCGAAGTGAAACTAATGATTGGTGTATTGAGCTGCGCTCTTTAAATTTAGTTATTTAATAAATATATTATTAAATAACTCTTAAATATAAGCGAAAAAACCGTTTCATGTTGAAAAACTAACATCATATAAAGTCTAGCATCGTTTCGTCTGGAACAGACGTTAAAAACATTCAGTTTTTAATTTTAATGAAATAGAAACCTGTCGAAAAATGGGTGTTAAAACCGTGATGAGATTCGTCAGTGCAATATTATACCCCGATTCAGACCTCCCCCCCCCCGCCCCCACCATTTTAAAACCGAAACATCGTCTTATTTTGTTTTTAAAGTATTTTTATTTTTTAACTAAAGGCCGGATTAGAAAAGAATTGTTTAATTTAAGAAAAGGTTCCTATTTTTTAAAAATATAAGTAAGAGATACGCCCGCTTACCGAATATTTGATTTAAAAAAAAGTTAACAGTACAATTTTTGCCTCTGTCCAATTTTAAATAAAGAATGTTTTATACACTAAAAATGTATTTCCATAGAACTCCTAAATTTGTCAATATTAAATATAATTAATAAAAAATAAAATATGTTTATCAGCAATTCTGAACAAATTGATATTGCTTGAAATATCGTTACAATTTATTCAAAAAAGTCAATTTGTTTTTAAACAATTTTTAATATTGCATATGGTCAGGGGTGAACTCGAGTAAAATTTTTTGAAACTATGAGGAAGTTCTTCAAATATACACAAAAATCATTTAAAAAAAAAAAAAACACGTTTTAGAAGTTAATATTTTTTAAAAATAATTTTTCTGCATTAGAATGTGTTGTCAGCCTAAAGTTTGCAGAAACTTCGGATCGCAGCCCTCCCCCCTCCCCTGCCTTACGGAGTAAAACTTTGAAAATTAAAATACTGCAAAATTTAACTATCCAAGTGTTTCCTTTTGTCAAATAATGACTTTTTTGAAAAATGATGGGGTAAGTGGGTCACCCACGTGATTTTTAAAAAATATATAATCTAAAAAATATAGTGGTTAAAAATATTTAAAGCATTGTTTTAGGAAATAATGCTGAACTTGTATTTATTTATAATATCCAAGATGAAATAAGTATTTTTTTTTTTTTTTTTTTTGCTTCAAAACTTTTTTAAAGGCTTCAAAAACGAACTATGCTAAAAAGGGGTCCCACTTACCCCAATCAACCCTATACATAACCATTCATAAATGACAACAAATTATAATAACATAAATAAAAAAATACTAAAAATACATAGAATTCATAAAATTGTACATTACACGTGCATGCGAAGTTTATTTACAATAAATATTCAAAGTTAATTTTAAAAACTTGAAATAATATTAATAAATTATTGATTATTAAATAAAATTAGTTTAGAAAATTTTTTGCGAATCATTTGCTTGTGCATGGCTGCAGAGCCGTGTCCAAGGGGAGGGTTTTAGGGGTTAAACCCCTCCCATTAGAAAAAAAAATATATATCAAATGAAGAAAATGATTGACTTAAATTGACTTTAATGTGAAAGTTTGCCTGCGTCCCCCCCCCCCTTTCTCTTTGAAGTTTTTCTGTAATTTAACTCAGCAATTCTGTAACTTTTTTCTGTAATTCAACTCGGTTAACGCTTGCATTTCTTTCTTCTTTTTTAACTTAAAAAGTTTTACATAACATTCAAATATTATGTAATTTACAATTGTTAAAGCTTCACCGACTGAAGTAATATTTTGGAAAAACTGGTGGTAGAACCGCTGATTAATCTATCTATACAAAGCATTAATATTGCTTATTGTAAGGAGCTAATGATGAATTTGGGATATGTTGCAGCTATGAAGGAGTATTTAGTGATTGTGCTTAGTAATGTAATTTGCATCTACAATAAGCTCGTTCTTGTTTAATTTACGAGTAATTACGTATTAAGCATTATTTCAGAACATAAAATCTGATATGCATTCTATTACATAAAAAGAATTTGTGGATAATTTTTAATACTTATTGCAATAAACCGCATAGTAAACAGATTTAAATAAAAAGAAACAAGATTCGATTAAAGATAACCTGTAAAATGAAGGAATACTTTGATCACTTGTGCAGCCAGAATTATCTTTCTAGAGGAAGAGGGGGGGGGGTACAGCTGTACTTACAGGTGCATAAACGCCATATTGGGATCGACAATTTGTCGAAAAACTAAAGGTTGTGAGAGATTGAATCCCCCCCCCCCAGGTAAGATTAAAACCCCTCCCTTTATGAAAATCTGGACACGGGCCTGCATGGCTGCAATGTTTGTAACTGCAATTTATTGCGCTGCAGGTAGGCATACTTTAATAAGAAAAAGCAACAAGCAAATATAAATCTGTGGCAGAAATGAAACAACAAGCAACAAAACACTTAATAAAATCAACATAAAATAACAATGGCAAAAGAAAATCTTGATTTAAAAGTGAATTTGAGAAAAAATGCAAAGCGATAACAGTAGCAGAACGCTCGATCAACACTGACTTGGGGGTGAGCAAGATGGCGTTCACTTCAGCTCGGAAACTACGATTATAGTGCCTAGAAGGGGTAGTGTTGTGATCGAAGCGGAAACCGTAGCACCAAAACGGAGGAAACAACTAGGTGGCGCTGATGTCCCCGCCGGCGTCAGAACTACGCTATTCCTCGCATCGTAGCATCGTTATTTATTTTGTAGATTTACAACAAATCTTATCAATCAGGGAAAAAACAATACAAAATGTTTATTCGGAAAATATATTTCACCTAATATATTGATAAACTGAGATAAAATTTAAAAAAAATGCTGTTAATGAAAAACTTTTGATACATAATTTCTGTTTTCGTTGTGTGTGTGTCATTCATCATTTTCGGTGTATCAACGGAACAAAAATAGTTATGATATTTCCAATTTACTTTTGTTAAAATTTGGCAAAGATGTTTTCTCTTTTTTTTTTTTTTTTGCAATTTGTTTTTATGAAACTCACTCCAAAAAAAAAATAATAATAATAAATGCTAAAAATATAACTTCATAATTCGGAAAGCTCGAAAGTGTTCACAATTTTTTAAGCATGCGGTTCCTTTAATTCAATTAGTGAATTCAAGATGAAAAAACAGAACAATATTAATTATGTAGTTATAGTAATACATATCTATATCTACAAATTAGTTTTTTGAGAATTAATGCTTCAAAATGTTTTCAGGCAAAAAATTTAGAAAATTAATAATAAGGTACCTATATTTTGATTTATATAGCAGTTATTCAGTTTTGCTCCTTTTTTTCTTTTAACATCAAGCATAAAGCATAAGTTAATTTTGGATAGCTTATTAAAGAACATAGTTACTTGGAAATTTAAAACAATATACACAGAAAATGAAACTACACTTTCTGCAGCAAATGCATTAATACACTAATTTGATGTAATGAAAATTAAGTAATTGATTTTCTTTTTGAAGTTCATTGTAGTCATAACATTTGATTTGAAATAAATGAAAGGATCATCTATAATTGAAACTGAAAATATTTTAACCACTGTGAAAAAAACAAAACAAATTTGATAAATGAAACAAATATTCTTATCTTAAATGCTTTATTAAGACAACATGAAACATTTTTCAAAAGGAACAATAAAACAATTAAAAGGAAGGCATAAATTCACCCTGCTCAACCCAATGAAATATGCATAACAAAGCTTTAAAATGAAATGAACTACGACACTTGACATTAATATTACTTAGACTCAGGGGCGTGCTTAGAATTTTAGCAGCCCTGAGCAAAATTTGTTTCAATAGTCGATAAACAATCATTTCTGTTATCTATTTATTCTCTCATAAAACATAACATATTTCATTATCATACACTACAACCCACTGTAGTGTATCACCCAGCTGTATAAGTTAGTTCGAGATTTTAAAAAGTAATTACAAAGTTAATGTAAAAAAATATGACCAAAATATGGTTGCAAAGAAAATTTTTGGAATCCGAAAGAGGTTTAATTGATGAAATAAAGACTCATATTCAAATTGCGTTATTTCAGCCACGAGTGGTGGGGCATAGGTTAGGGGCTGTGCACATATAACGTTATCATTTTAGGGGGGGGAGGGGGTAAAGCCAAATGATATCGTATGATATCGAGAGGGGGAGGGGGGGTTTTTAAGTTTGATAACGTTATCACTTTTTTAAATTTTCGTATAATATTGCAATTTTCGTATTTTTCGTGCAATATTCGCGAGTTTATTTCTAATTTAAGGCACAAAACACATACAGTAACGATTGATTGAAATAACACCAGAAATATCACACCTGCACTCCAGAGCCAAATCCTCCTCCCCCACGGTTATTATGAGAATTCGCCTGGGATACATCTTTTTGTTCTATCGACCAAGGTCGCCCAATGTCACCTTTGTTCCATTCCCTCGCTTTTTTTTTCTACCTATTGACCAATGAAGTTATGCGAATTGCGAACTGATAAGGAATGAAGACGGCAACTTGTGGAGTCACACTCATCGATGCAATCGTTCTTGTTGTGTGAAGACGTTTTCTAAATCTCTTGAAATGGATAAAAATAAAATGTTTTTAGAACTACATAAAAGCATTCAAACTGCAAATCCAGATAAAACAAAACAAGTTTGTCAGAGAGAGGCAACCATATTTTGGAATGCTCACAAGTTTGATCCAGAATTCAACACTGTTTTACAGAGAAAGCTTGAAGAATTGAACAAAATTGCAAAGAAAAAGAGAGCAGGGCTTTTATCCTTTTGGACAAAGGTAAGTTTTTTCTAAAAATTTGATAATGCATGCGTTGGTATTAACATGGGGATGTAAACTATTGCGTCCACTCTACTCTAAAACCGTTTCACTAGAAAATTGGAGCATTATGGAGGAGATTTTTTTTCTTAGCGGGGAGAATTTTTAATTTAATTTTTTTTTTTCAGTTTCCTTTCTTTTATACACATCTGCTTTTTTTTATCGTTTGGAATTATAGATGAATGTTATATTTTTTTAGTTTCTTTTTTGACCATGGTTGATTATTCTATTTTTGATTTTACATTTTTTTTGAAGTTTTTTTTTATTAGAGAATATTTATTTTTTTAGTTATGATTTTATATTTTTTTTTTTTTTTTTTTGTCATTTCCAATGAACTTCTGTTTTTTTTGTTTTCCTTAGCAGACAGGAAGATTTTTTTTTCATCAGAACATTTTTTCTAATGAAATCGAAACTGAATCGTGTTTGCTTTAGAAAAATGATTATTTTTCTTTTATTCTGCATTCTTATATACGTTAGAAATTTGTTAAATGTAAATTGTACTTTTCGTTTTTATTTAGTCCCCTTTACAACTGCGGAACAGGCTAGTCATCCTTTTAAAATAAAAATATCAAAACAAAAGTTAGAACTTATCAAAGATTAGCATAGTGATTTTGATTGTTGGTTTTGAATTGCAGTTTCTGAATATTTGATAAAATGGATTTCTGACTTTTCTTACACTTGTCAGATTTTTCTTTATTAGGATCACGTAGTGTATACTAAGATCGTAATGTTAGTACGGACGTACGGACGTTTCTTCGCACGATAACTCTCGAACCGATGCGAATTTTCGAATGGAATTTTTTTAATCGATTGGTATTCTTAATATCTCGGTCAAGGGTTTATTATAATTCTTTTTAGTGAATGTAATATTTTGTTTGAAAATATAACATTCACTCCAAAGGCGCTCACTAAACAACATTTATTTTTACACAGGTACCTTCAACGGAGAAGAAAGCACAGATTGCAGCGTCAACAGCTATGAATGACAGTACCAGTTCTGGAAGTAGCGAAATAACGAATTCGAAACCCGAACCTGAAGTTATTCCGAAAGATTCATCTGAGAAGCCCATCAACAATGCCCGAGAAGCACCAGCACAAAAGACACTGATTTCAAAAATTGCCCTAGCGAAAGATCGGCTTTTCTTGATTTTGCGTCAAAGGGATGTTGGGCTCGCTGAAGTGAGCCACTCTGATATTCAAAAGGCCAGAGATGATGTGAAAAATCTAGAAAAGCAATTAAAACGGCTAATAAATGTAGCTGAAGCCAATAGGAAAGCGCGAGAAAAAAAGAGAAAACTTTTTGAGGCATTGGAAGAGAAATATCCTGAAGATAATATGAAGTTAGTTAAGAAAATAGGGAGACCAGCTCTGGAAAATGACCAACCAGAGATTTTGAAAGTGATTTGTGAACTGGCGAAGCAGGGAGCTGGTGCAGATGGACGACGACGTTGTGAAGCCCTTAATTCATGTATGACATTAGACGACTTGCACAACGAACTGAAGGAAAATCACGGATTAATGCTAAGTAGAACAGCTACTTACTTGCGATTACTGCCGCGAAATTATTCTACAGTCGAAGGAAAGCGCCATGTTACTACTGTGCCGGTCCGTTTATGCCAACCACAAAACAATCAAAGAAGAGCTCACGCAGACAGCGAGTTTTGTAAAATGACAATCAATCACCTGAAAGAATTATCCGCAACGTTAACCAGTCAAGATGTTGTCTTTCTGTCAGTTGATGATAAATGTAGGGTACCAATTGGCATTACAGCTGCTAAAAATCAAAGCCCATTGATAATGCACTTAGACTATCGTGTTCGACTTCCAGACCATGATTTTGTGAAAGCAGCTAGACACAAACTAATACCAAGTGTTTATGCCGGACTAGTAATTAAAGATGGTAAACCATGCGATCCGACAAGAGTATCATATTCCGGTCCAACTTATATAGCGATTCGCTCTGCTAAACACGATTCTTCAACTGCTGAAACTCATGCATTTGACTTAGACAATGTGATGACTCTGCCAGAATTTTCAAAATTAGTTCGAAGGGAAGATTCTACTGTAAAACCAGTATTAATCATCACAAGTGATGGTGGCCCCGACGAAAATCCTCGGTATGAAAAAGTACAGCTTGCCGCAATTGAGACTTTTAAAAAGTTTGATTTGGATGCCGTATTCCTAGCCACAAATGCCCCTGGTCGTTCGGCCTACAATGCAGTAGAGAGGCGAATGGCACCCCTTAGCCGCCAACTCTCAGGTTTAGTTTTGCCACATGATCACTTCGGAAATCACTTGGATTCGAGTGGTAAGACTGTTGATGTCGAGAAAGAGAAGAAAAACTTCGAAGCAGCTGCAAATGTGCTCTCTGAAGTATGGAATTCAACAGTAATTGATGACTACCCTGTAGTAGCAAAGTATCAGGCACCTGGAAGTGAACGTATAAGTTCAGAAGTTTGTCAGAGTTGGAAAAGAACACATATGAGATGTTCCACATATTTGTGTCAAATAGTAAAATGTGACGATCGATCGTGCTGTACACCAAAACGATCAAATATTGGTTCAATCTTAAAGAACCATTTCTTGCCAGTTCCTGTTCCAGTCAGTGAGGGATTGACCATTCAAAAGGGAGGAGCATATCTTCCTTTGTGTGCCGCGCAATTGATGCAGGATGCTGCCAAGCTGAAGCAGACATCTTCAAATGTTAGTGAAATTGCATATGATTTGTTCTTGCCATCAATAAACGACGAAATCTTGAAAAAACGCATTTGTGTGAAGTGTGATATATATCATTGCACCTTAAAGGCTTTAAAAGATCATTCAAAAGTATGCGGAAAAGCCATGATCATTGAGAAAATGAAACCAAAGCGTATTGCTGCTCGCAGGCGGACAGAACTTTTGGCTTGTTTTAGGGATGATGATGATCTACAGTGGATTGATAAAGATGAGTGTGATTGCAGTGCAGATTTGAAAAGTGATCTTCCAAACATTTCAGACGAGATACCTATAATAGAACTAATGGAACCAACATGGGAAGAATTGTGACATTATTTCATTATTCATCACTGTATTCCACTTAATTTTTGTTCATTTTTCCTTATCTTAATTATTGTAAATTCTTAAATTTCCTTTTTTAAATGTCAATTTATACGTGATAAAATAATTATAACAAATACATTTTTTAATTTATCACATATTAGTCGTAATATTAAAATTATTCTATTTTTAATACCTTTGTTAATTATACCTCGATTTTATAAAAACATTACTGATAATTATGGTATTGATATTGACTGTACACAAATAATTTTATAAATTAATGGGTGGGATATAGAATTAAAAACTTAATTTTTTTGTACCTGATAACGATATCATAGAGTGAGGGGGGGGGGGGTCGTGTAATGATAACGTTTGATATCGTAGGGGAGGGGGGGGGTCAAAAATATGTGAAAAATTGATAACGTTATATGTGCACAGCCCCTTAGATGCAAAGGCATCTCTACGCCTCGATAAAATTTCATCCAAATCGGGGATGGACGAGCGGAGACGATTGAAAAATTAGGTCAGTTGATGCGGAGACCATAAGCTAGAGTAAAAACAATGACACTGCGATGAAAATAATCAAAATGGTTAACAAAAATCCATAACACTAAAGGAATTTATTTGCATGATAATTTACAATTTTCTTACTAAAAATTAAAAGTTTGAAATCAATCTTGAAAGTAAAAATCTGAAAATAAATAAATAATTATAAAAAGACAAATTTTCTATTTCTTTTAGCTTTTCAGCGGCACTATTTCACACAGAAATATTTTATTGCTTTGTAATATTTTTGCGATTCCTCAACATTAAAATACTTTAGTGGCTCTTTGCGGCCGCACAGTTTGCCACCCCTTAAGCACGGTCCTGATTACACTAGCAAAACATTAATTATGTCAACTGAGTAAAGTAACTTTTTTTTTTTTAAATAACGTTGAATTTACTCAACGAATGCTTAAGCATACATCTTGTACATCATAAACATATTTACAGGAATGCTAAATAACAAAGAAAAAAGAGAACACACAATTATATCAATAAATTTAAGAAGTACAATCAAGTTACTTAAATTAAGCATAATTAAACTGCTTAAAATAATAATTCAACCATGTCATACAAATACAATAACCCCAATTAGCAATTTTTAAGTAAGCCAATTTACTGCATTAAACCAAGTTGATTCAAAGAACTCATTAACACCCGTCTTTGCATTAATTACATTTGAAAATATAAAGGTGTTTACTTACATCGTCTCATTTTTAAGTGCATCACTTTATCTCGTTTAATATTTATCCGAGTATTATTGACAGATTTAATATAAAAATGCATCCTAGTCACAACGTAAAACCTGATAATATTTCTTGTGAGAAGCTTTTCATGCTGGTTGCAACCAACAAGTTTTAAATCATAATTGCTTAATTCATATATTACATCAAAAATGCTTTCTCTGCACAAATTACCTCTATTCAGGCAGTTAGTGAAGCAATTCTCAAGCTGCTTAACCAATTGAAACACAGGCTTTGTTGGATATGTTAAGCCACCTCTGTCAAAGGCTTTTGTCAATGCACTGAAGTCATCATCGTCATTTCCATCGGACTTAATTAATGAAATGCACTCTTCACAATGAACTCTTTTCAAAAATTTGCGCACAACATAACCTGCAATATAAAACACCAATTCTTTATCAGAAAGATCTCTGTTTTGTTCCGAGCAACTTCGTAACACATCACCAACATCTGATAATCTGCCTGCTTCAATTAAATGATCAATTGCTAGCTCAATAGAATTTTGCTTAACAGTTGAAGGACTTTGCGGGGATATCAAGGCATTAATTACTGAAGTTTCAACATTACTTCCCCTAACTGGTGATCTGGCAAGATTATAGAAACTAAGGCAATCAATAATTGTTAAAAATTCAGCAGATGTAGGATGATCATTGCATCCTTTTGAAGCTCGAACAATGCCGAATAGGTTCTCAATTTTATCCTGACTGAGTCTGGATGTCATTAAATATTTATACTGAACAACGTCAGTTAAATATTCCAATAAAGACAGAGTACTATGCAGAGTTACTTGAAAGCCAATAGCTGTGCTTTTACTCAGGAAACCTTTACCACTTTTGCCGCATTTATTCTTCCACAGCGACAAATATTCTAAAAAGTGCCTCATTTCTTTTTCCTGGCTACTATTTTTACGCAGTCCATCTTTCGGACTCCTTGAAGTCATTGCTACGATGAGCGCATGTATTTTTTTAACGAAATCAATTGTCGGATCAGGATTGCCATACTGGCTAACATCATTTTTATAAAAGTGTAACCCTTTAATCATATCTAAGCTGAACAGATGAAATGCATATCCGACTCTCATTTTTTCAAAACTGTTTGGATGGAAATGCACATTTGTAATTTTTGGCATAACTTTTAAAGTTACTAATGCTTGACAGTCTTTCTTCCAAGCAGCTTCCAAAAACTCTGGACGTATTTCCCCAACAGGGCCTAGGAAACCAGATTTTAATAGAGAATTGCGTAAGCATTTTATCAAATGCGGAAAGTCAGACAAAAAATGTAAGAACCGGTCACTGTCACAAGGGTGAGGAACTTTGTAATTAATTTCCCCAGAACTGGTTTCTCCAATTCCACAAGCTGTCCACATGGCACGATTCCATGGAGCACCATCTCCCGTGATACTATCTACAAAAAGTCCAGCATTTTCAATATGTATGACTGCTTCAATTAAAGTTTTTGTCAATATGTCGGCCTTCATATTTTTATGTGTGGCAAAGACGCCTACTATTTGTACCCAATCACCAGTGAAAGGTTGGAATATTAATAAGAGGCCATGGTCACAAATCTCATTTTTTAAGTATTCAGGAGTTTGCAAGCCATAGTCAACGTATCCTGTTATCGTTCCATCCGACTTTAGTTGAAGATTCTCCGACAGTTTCAACTCGTCAAATATTAATGTCCCATGTTTTTCAAAAGTGCTCATTGTCAACACCTTTTCTTTTAAAACAGATAGCACATTTGAGTTAAAACCATAACCCTGACTGAATTTTTTCAAATATGAATGCAAACAAGATTTACTTGGCAAGGTTAATATTTTGTTTACACGGAGATGTTCATACAGCCGAGGGCTTCTCATCCTCATCAAAATGCATTCCAAAAGCCATTCTTTTTCGAACTGCATGCCATTAGTACTGTTCCGAGCAGACGCTTTGAAACACTCAGTCAATGCTAACTGCTGCTTTTTTGGTAGCATTTTAATTTTCTTCTGAAACTCCATGTTAAAGTTCTCTTTTACAGTTTCATAACTGCGTTTTACTTCTTTTTTTAATATGTTGACTTTGTTAGTCAAATATTTCTTTCTTCTTCCTAAATATTTTGTTCTTTGCACTTTTTTGTTTCTTACTGTTCTTGATTTCATCTTAGATTTCAAACTCAACAACCTTTTCCGTGAAGTTTTGCAATGAATACATGCAATGTTTCTTGTTGATGGAGACAGAAACGCATGGCAACTTTTACTTCTAATGATTTTGTTGTTAACAATCAAATTATTAAACATTTTACCAGTTTCAAATTCTGAAACCAATCCAGCACCAGAACAAAGTTTTAAATTATCAGTTTCAACTAAAATGTTTTGAATTTCAGTTTCTATACATACGTTAAATGTTGCTTCCCATGTTTTAACTAACTTGTAGTATGCATAGACAGTGCAAAGTAATTTACCCTCTTCAAGATTCACAAGTACAATTTTTGTTGGGTCAGCGATTGAATGCATAAAAGACCTTATATCAGCAGTAAATTGTAAGTTTTCATAACAGGCAAATATAATTGCTCCTTCTCCAGACACAATTTTAGACCAGGACTTCGATGGAAGAGAGACACCCTCTATAGTCTTTAAAACGTTTTCATCATTGCTTGGGCTTTCGTCAATAAGTAAAGCTGATGAACAGTCATCAGATTGAGTTTTCCTTTTTTTGGTAGGAGGTGGTTCATCACTTCTCACCTTAGGAGTACGTTGATGTGGTAATTGCTTTGACAAATACTGAGGCAAATTCGGGAAAACAGTTGGGAAGGCATCCGCTGTCAGGCAAGGTCTTGTACGCGGTAAAGTTACTTCTTTACCATCAATGATATATTGATAATGTCGTTTTATAAAACGGTCATCAAAATGCAGTTCACATACCACAGAAAACTGATCCAGATCTTTGTCCGAGCGAGGAATATTCTTTTGCCACTTACGAAAAAAAGTATCATCCTTTGGAGTACAAAAAAGCGTAACTTTGTTTTTATTACTTTTGTATCCACTCGTACAACCAGGAACAAAGCATGTCCTATCGCTTTTCTTCTTTTTATTATTTGTAGCCATGAAGAAGCAAATATTAGTTCTGAAACAACAGTGCTTTCCGCAACAATAACGATTTTAAACACTTTGTTCAGGATCAACAATGGGAATTCAAGAAAAATAAACAACGCCGGCGAGAGCTCGCGCGCCCTCTCGCGGTTGCCTCTTTTTAAGTGCGATATTTTTAACATTAGCTCAATGGCCGATCGCAACACTACCCCTTCTAGGCACTATACTACGATGCTCAGTCCAGCTAGAATACAGGTCAGTGTTCCACTACCATCTTTTATTTTTCTATTCTATTCAAGAGTCACAACTGACTACAACTGTATTTATGTCGAGGACTGCATACTAAGTGCCTTGCCTCCATTATTTTATATACCGATAGATGGCAGCACCATCACCGGATCGAACAGTTAATGAGAATTTAGAACTAGTCCAAGAGCTATCTTTTATTTTTAAACTGTTCTCTCAAAATACATCAACTGTTGCCACACGGGCAAACTCTTAAAAGACGAACATAAAAGCAAAGGCTCGCCACACAATGTTTAATTGCTCACTTAGGAAAATGAATTATTTTTCCGATTAGTTTTAAAATCGGTTGAACATCAAAGAGCCATCTTCCGCTCGATATTGGCTTTCCAGAATTCAACCAATTTTTCGCCAATATTGTCTCACAACCTAAATACCATAATGGTTGAGCAATGTTTTGCTAATATAGGGCAGTAGCAGTCAGCTGCTTTTTGCATAGCAACGGAACCTGGCAACCGTTCCTGGTGGACAAGCAACCTCCAGTTCGCCGCATTAGCTGCATGTTATTGCGAGTGCGATGTTATTCTTTTATGCTTTTTCTTTGCTTAAAATGCATTCTGAATATTGTCAAAGCCATAATAATGAAGAAAAACGATGAAAAACTGAAAAAATCAAGATAATCAACAATAAGGACCAATATTTATTGAGTAAAAATGAGCTTTCAACAAAGCCATCTGACTTGACGGACTTGAATCCTGAATTATTCGATTTATGGCTTCAGTGCCAATGCATTAGAAGAATTTAAAGCGTACTGAAGTTTAAAAGCTTATTACCTTTTCTCTTGTGGATGTATTTCGGATTTTTTATGTGTAAAATTTCGGCGATATACGTGCGGTGACTGAAACGATAAGTAAAAATCATGTTTAGCATACCGGCGTCTGTCCAAATATTTTTGCAATGACCTTGTTTTGTGCGCGTTTAATTATATAAATATAAAATTCGATTCATTTTCTAAAGGATTGATTTTTGTTTCGAATATCATATTTTCTATGAAATTGATCCCAGAATTTATGCTAAACTAGGTCTCCTAAGAAATACAAAATTTTTAGTGCAGTTTTTCAAGAGCAGATTAATTGTTGAATTGTTAGAACTTCATGAGCAAAAAAAGACAACACACCAGACACAGATTCAGTTTTCACACTTGCTAATAAAACTGAATTATTGGTGAACATTTTAAATAAATGGAAGAATAGAAGAAATTTTTGGCTCTCAAAAACTAAACATGCCTTGACATAAAAGTAGTAGAAAGCATAAATAATAAAATAATTAGTGTTTTTACTGTTTAGAATACATGCTGGATATTGAGTATGTGTATTATCTGCAAAGATAAATGATTATTCTGATTTTGAAATATTTAGAAAAACTTCCTTTGCAACTTTTTAATCTTCTGAATATTGATAAAAGTTATCCTTCTCGTACAACTCAGATTTATAACATGAATTGTGGAGTATATCTGCTAATTTGCATAGTAAGTTTTCAGTCATGGAAGTTTTTAGACAGACCTGTCATTTAAGGGTCAAGTGCCCCCCTCCCCCCCCCCCCCCTCAGACTTGTCATTTCGAGTTTTCCAGGGAGGAGCAAGCAATGCAAAACCCTTTTACATGTAAAAACATTAATTTTTCAATGGCCAGCTTTGAAAAATTAATGTATTTTTCATGAAAGAGTGCAGGTTTTGTTGTTTTCCAATAAAAACTTGCATTAAATGCCCTTTGCCCCCTCCCCGAAAAATTCAAAACGACAGGCTTGTTTTTTGAATCTTTACACAGTCCTAAATAAACTGTTATTTATTGTGGTAAATTAATTCCAATTCGTAAAGCAATATGTGATTCCATTTTGAGCAGTATTCTTTTTTGTAGTTATTGTAGAAAATTCGTTTTTGATCTCTTAAATACTTGGTTTTAACAAGGCGGGTAGATTTGTGCCAAGCCTGATCGGTGCCCTTGTGCAAGTGTCTTTTAGGCACCTTTATGCTCTGACGTTCAGGAAAATCTAGTTAACACCTGTAGTGAGGTTTTGTCGACAAATATAGAGAGGAAAAAATACGGTTAAATTTAATTCTATGTTTTGGTTCATAGCTCGAAGTTCTCTCGAGTTCAGTAGTTTACCTGAAATGCTAATGCGTTTCCGGAAAATAAAATACAGTGCACCATTTATACTTATCTTTTTTATATGTTCTTATCAATTATACGTTTTTTAAATTGGTCCCTGCAGAGTCTAATACACATTAACCTATACTTATAATACATATATTTCATTTGTTTGCTTTTTTCATACAGTCCCTTCAAAAACGTATAAACATGCTTTACTGTATTCTAATACTGAAGTTAACGCCACTCTAAATTTCTCTCTAATCTTTAACTGATGAATAATTAATCAAATTTTTATGAATATCAAAACATAACAGGGTACTGACTATATTTCAAAATTGAAGCATAATAACTAGAGGATATTTCACCTCAAAAACTGAAATTTAATTTTTTTCCTGCAAAATAATTTTTAGGTACGGAATCGTTAAAAAGGCGTTGAATTTAATATCTAAAACAATGCATTGTGCAAAGCTCTATTTTTTTAAATGCGATATCCAAATAGTTGAAGAAAATAGTGGTGGAGAGGGAGAATCGAGGTTTTTAATTTTTGGTCAAGTGGTCACTTGATGGAACTAAAAGGTTAACCAAATTATTGTCTACAGTATTACAATATATAAATATTACACACAAGTAAATAATATGTAATGTGCTTATTTTTATGTATGATAACATGAAGCAGCCAAATTACCACAAATGATAGTTAAAAATCTGAAAAATACGTATTGCACAGATTATAGTCCAACATATTTACCACAAACAATGGCACGGCCAAAGGTAGATCCAGGGAGTTAGAACCCTCTCCGAAATGAGAAAAAAACTTCAAAAATGGAAAAGGTCCATTTTTTACACGTAGTTTTCTCACATAGCACAAAAAAAAAAAAAAACTAATTCGAGTGCGTAGAATTCCATATACAGTGAAATCCCATTACAACGAAATTTTCATTACAACGAACAAAATGTGCGGTCCCATTTTAAAACGTATTAAGATGATGTATAAAACATCTCATTTTAACGAAGACATTTTTTTCAAAAATTTGTTCCACGAAATATTTTTTTCAACGTCAGTTCGAATATTTTGTACTTAATGCTGTTTTCAGAAACTAAAATACAACTTTCACAAGTCGCTATGTGAAAACTCCATTTGTACTTTCAAAACAGAGCCATTCAAGGTGGAAATGCACTCATACTGAAACATGGGTTTATGTGTGACAACAATAGCTAGTGTCTATCCAAGAGCTGTCGATTTCTGCACACCAAAAACGCAAGGCACCTTGCGAATTCGGAAAGGGTTCTTGTGGTCAGTATAATAACGATTATTAATTAGAATCTTTTATAATGTCTACTGGGACCAAATGTCTCGCATAAAAGAAAATAGCAACACTTTTTGTGATGACGACCAGTGAATAAAAGTTCAGTGTTCAATATTTTAATTTTTTTTCAGAATAATTAATGTGTTAATTATATTTTAGATTTTTTGTAACTGTAAAAGTTGCATATTTATGTATATTAGGGTGTAGGTTTGTAAAACTGACACTTTTATAAAAATAAAGTAAGTTTTTAGACGATTCCGTTACAATGAAATATTTTATCAGTCCCTTGGAGTTCGTTGTAATGGGATTTCACTGCATTTTTTTTACTTATGTAATGCAAGGATCGATCGAATTTAAAAACAAACTTTTTCCTCCTTTTTTCATTAAAAAGAAAAAAAAACCTAAGGATTTCACAAAACAATGATGTTACGACTAAAGACAATTATTCGATAGCGATTATGGGAGGGAAGGAACTATAGATCCGGGCCTAGGCTGGACATATAAAGGTGGGGTAGATTATTGCAAGGCCTTAGCTAGGATTTTATTTCGGGGGGGGGGGGGATTTATAACGAAGAAAGTTTATAGATAAAAATGCAAAGGCCAGAGGCCCGGTAGCAGATGTTAATTTATTCTGTTAAGTCCTCTCTCTCAATTGCCAGACTGTCATCAAACCCGTTAGAGTTATAAAGGTAGGGTACTCTGTTCTAAGGAGAAGAGGTGGTTTCTGTGCCAACTCATTCTTTTCACCTACCCCAACAACTGTTTGATAATTTTTAGGTTATCATAGCTATGGGCTTAGAACCCATAAAATTCGACATAATCATGAATTTTTCATATGAGGGCAGATTTTCACTTATAACATATACATATCAGCAGTGCTGCAATTAAGAAAAAATGTTTGAGGGGACTCATTAAAAGAAAAGGTGGTTTCAAACCAATTGAGATAACATTTGCATTTATTACAGTAAAAAAAAACAATTGTACTACAACTACAGCATTGTGTGTAAGTATAAATATGTATGTATGTAAAAAGGAGCAATAGAAATTTTATTGGAAATAAAAGTTTTTATTTGAATGTGTTATTTTTGTGCCTTCCATTCAAAATTAAATTGATTTCGATGATTTTTGAATGATAAAGCATCAAAAAGTTTTTCTCCCACAATGGGCAGTTAAATTGCAGATACAGTGGAACTCCATTCTGCTGGTCTCTGAAAAAGACTACTGATACGTTAAAATATTCCGGATTTACTTTACCCTCTTTCAGAAAGTCCACATGATTGTTTTTCTACAAACAGATCAAAATAATTTTCCAGCTACAAGACTCACAGAATTTTTTTTTAAGATAAATGTTTTATAGCTGTTTGAAGCCGCTCTGGCATCCTTTTTGCACTGTCTAATTTTTCTTTGTCTGTGAGAAGGATTTCCTCTGACCGTCCAATATTCCTTCACGGCAGTTGAGGACTAGAGCTGCCGGTACCCTTCTTGAAATTATTCCAGCAGTTGGTGACACGTGACGTCTCATTAAATAACGAATTCCTTCAAGATCAGATTAACTGAACGCCTTTGATGATAATAACGAAAACAAAGAAGATATAATCCAGAATGTCCCCACAGATGATTAAGCAATTTTAAGTACAAAAACTCTAAAGCTATTTACATTTGTAAATGCCAACCAAGAAGTGAATTTGTAAAAAAATGTTAACGAATCGTGCTATAAATGAAATTGTATCAAAAAACAAGTAAAAAGATTACACATTTCCCCCTACTTCATTGGATAAGAGTCAATTTTTAAACAATGTGTTCAGATTTTGAACAAGGCCCTGATTTTAAGTTTTCCACCTTGGAACGTTTTTCATCACTGGTTCTACAGAAAGCGTAAAATCAAGTTTTCACTAAACCATAATTTTCTATTCATTCTGAAAACTTAATACAGTTATCTCTGACTTATATATCAGCACGTGGGATCAAAATAAAAATAAGTGGCACATTCATTAATGGAATTCACATTTTAGATCAAATTAAATTTCAAATCAGTTAAAAAAGTTGACACAGATAAAGCAAAATGAACATAAAATTTTAACACAAACCATGAACTATTAAGTTTGAATTTATTTCTGTCCATGTGGTAAAAATACATTATGTGGTAATCATATGGTCTAATTTAGTGAGAAACTTTATATTTAGAATATACTACTATGTTACTCCGTCCTTAGTTGCAGAAAAGAGTCCATATTTCTGTTGTCAAATTCAATGCATCCTTATGAAGTGCAAATAGTTCTTCCAAATTTTCATACCAACAAGATCATTCGCAGGGCAGAATTTTAAAGACTAACTCTGTCTCTGAACAAATGATCCAGCTAGTGAAAATTTTCCTTGTGTTTCTGATACAACTTTTTCGCACTTCTCATCCATAGAGAATCATAAAAAGCTTATTAAGCTCGCGGTAGTATTTGCAATCGGGTAGTAAAAAAATTACCATCGTAATGAAAAAAATAAAAACGGGGAACACATAAAAAGACTCACATCAATGTAATTAAACAGGAAAGCTGTTCTGATCAACATAATAAAAAACTATTAAATTTATAAATAGATAAAACATTTCAGTTAAGGAATTTTATTCATTTATTTTCAGTACTTATATCAGAGTAACATTAAAATATCAGTAGGGGAGTTACACTGAAAGTATTAAGTGCCTGAACATTAAACAGGACTAAAGCCCCCTATAAACGATCGCTTAAATTTTCATATTAAAAGCCGCATTTTTTAAGCACTACAGGGGCAAAACGTTTGCGAGACTGTCCCGGGATTACATTCTTTTTCGATAGAACATGTATTAAGCACATATCCTTTGCCTCTTTTGGGAATTGTCATAACTATACAAACGTTCAAGAATAATAAATTTTTAATAAAGAACATTTAAGCATAAATCCAAATGGGAAATTTTTGACAACATGGTCTGTAGAGTTGGAGGGGAAATGAAAGAGTCCAGCAATTTAGAGCCTTCGACTCCGACTCCTTTACCCCAAAATCAGTCCCACTCTGGCTCCGTAGTCTGATCAAAATTTATTGCTTAAGAAACACTGAAAAACTTAATAGCAGCAGAAAATAACACCTACATTGCACAGCAAAAGAAATAGTATAGAAGGCAACAAATGTCAAACAAACATATCCCAAAAACAAAGGGAGGAGGGGGAGAGAGTTCATAAAATTTGTGGCAAACTGTTTATTTTGTGACTTTGACTTATCTAATCTCAATGTGATAAGTTTTACTGAGAGGAAAAAGTGCAACGAAGTTCGTTTAGCATGAAATTGAATAGCAACACAACACGGAGCAAGTCGGTTCAGTGATTATAAAAAAAATTTTTAGAATCTAAACATTGCGTATTGTGGTTAAACGTAACACGAAATGTAATGACAAAATTTATGACAAGGCAAAAAAGTTATATGATGAAGGGATGGAAAAAAAAAAAGCAGAAATAACACCCACACTACAGGCAAACGAAGTTGTGTCTTTGACTCGTCGAGAATGCAAATAATTTTTGATGCAACGCAAACGTAACAACAATAATAGCAACATAGCGTAAACATCGTGGATGGGTGAGTGAAGTAAACAAAAATTTAATCTCACTCTAAAAAAGAATCTGCACATAAAATTAACAAAATTCTGGTTGTATTAGTCACTTCAACTTATCTAGTATTAAAATAAATGCTCATCAATGCCAAGAAATTAGTTGAACAGTGCCTAATTCAACAAAAGTTAGATCACACGCAGCATTACGATGTAAAAACATGGAAGCGAACGAGATGCTTTGACAGCCGAGTGAACAGCACGTTTAGTTGTCAGCAGCACTTGGAGTTTGTTTGTCCACCAGGATGACGTCGTCTGCTACTGCTCTATTGGGAGAAGATTGTCTGCCAATCTAAGTAGAATATTGCCAATGCAATAAGAAGCCAATATTGACACAAGATTGTCTGTCAATTTAAGTACATTATTGCTAATGCAATGGGAAGCCAATATTGGCTTAACATTGCGTGGGCACTGCCGTCCGCCACTGGATTTAACCGCCCGTTGTAATAGGTAACACTATTCGAGCGCGACCATTTTTGATGTGGATTGAAGAGGAGGAGCTGTTGCTTGTCGTATTCCATTGCAAGCGAGGAGGCGAGCGCCAGCTATTGAAAGGAATTAACTGTGACCGGTTGCCATTGTTGACGCTCCCTCCCCGAGTCACTTTGTCATTGTTGGTGTGATTTTAATCTTATTAAAGCTTCCTATTTAGCTTTGTTGTTTACTTTTGGAGTCGCTTCTATTCGTTTTTACAATTTCTCCAAATGTCGGACCATCTTTTGTATTCAATGCAGAACTCCCGTCCGTTAGTGGTTTGAAGTTAATCCTTCGAATGTTGGCAGAAGACGACAGAACAGTAATCCACCGAACTTTTCTCAACTGTATCGGTATTTCGATGCCAATGGAAAAGTGACCGTAAGTATCTTTTCTTTTCAGTGAAGAAAAGCTGCTGAAATTTGATTCTTTTTTTTTTCTTTCTCACAATTTTGTATACCAATTGAGGTAAACTACAAGAGATGACAAAATGCAAAAAAAAAGTACTTTTATTTTTTCTCCCACCCCTTGTTACCTGTGAGGCTGTATCACATAATTATACAATGGACTCTCTCTCTATCTGAGCACTCTCTAATGTGAACACCCCGATATTCTGAGCACATTTTGATGGTCCTGGTGAAACTCCATAGACTTTATATGGGCTGTGCTCTCTGTGGGAGGATTTTAGTAAGACCTCATTTGGAGTATGCTGTACAGTTTTGATGTCAGGAAAGATATTTCTGTATTGTAAAGGGTTCAAAGGAGGGTCAGAGAAACACTATTTTTTGATTTTTTTTAAAGAGTTACATGCAGTTACACATATATGTGTGTACACGTACAGTAAGGTGGTTCAAAAGAATCAATTTCTTTATTTTGGAATTGTGTTACCTTTCAAAAGTTGCAGTTATTATCCTTAATTGGGAAAAAATAATAAAAAAATTCTATGCTGACATCTTCATTTCGCACATGAGGCTGAAAATTTGAAAAAATACGCAAAAAATTGAAATTTTCAAAAAATTATAAAATTAGTTTTTTGTATTTTTATTCCCAACAGCCATCAATTGTCAATATATAGCATAGTTTGAATGTAAAAAATGCATTTTATAGCTTTCATATTTGATTTTTCGTTTGCTCATATGCCTTAAATTGGGCTAAAATGTCCTGCCAAATCTTAGACGTATGTGCAAACTAATGAATTTATGTAAAAGCTATAAAATATTTTTTAGACTCAATTTACACTATATACTGACAGTTTATGTTTGTTGCATCATGAAAAGATAGAAAAAAAAACTAATTTTATTACCTATCTTCTGAAAATGTCAATTTTGAAAATATTTTTTCAAACTTTCAGCCTCATGTGCAAACTGAAGATGTCAATTTACATTTTTAAAATTTTTTTTCCCAAATTGAGGATACAAAACTGAAACTTTTGAGAGGTAATCCGATTCCGAGATAAAGAAATCTATTTTTTCGGGTCCTTTTTTTAGTATTTTCTTAACTTTTTACTGCTCCTACCCTTTTTTACTTCCTTTTCCAAAAAAAGGAAGTACGGTCGGATCCCGACTCATGCGAGGGATGCGTTCCGAGACCCCTCCCACAAGTCGGAATTTCGCGTTGGGGAACAACGCATGTTTAGAACTTTTTTATAAGCATACCCAATTATTTCAGACATGTGTAAACACCCCTCAAATTGTTTCAAACTATTTCTTAGCTATATATTACCGTATGTTTTATAAAGAATTGACTTTTTACCGTATTTTAGAAAAAACGTTAATATTTAACATGATTACTCTGTTACGAAGCACAAAATCAATGATCAATAAGATACATGTACTTTAACAGTAGGGTACTTACGGAAAGAACATTACTGCATTATAATAGTACTGAATAGTAGACATCATAATTTTAATTATAATTTCAAAATTTATGTAGTGCGAGAACACCGTTATTTCCGGCCCGGCTTCCATTTTCACGATGTTCGTATTTTGCTCGGACACTACTCTGCGAGCTTCATCATTAAAACTCAGTTCCGAACTTTTGCGGATTTCCTTTTCTTGAACTTTTGTTGTACGTATCGAAGATTAACTCGTACCTGATTGTCGTGCTACCTTCGAGGCACTTAATGATTGTTTAAGCATCGAGAATCTTTACCTTTTCTTGCATAGTCAGAAACTTTCCTTTTTTCTTTCCGCTTTTGCTAACTTGAGATGAAAGTCCTTGTTTGGGAACCATTCTGTTTTATCAACGTCCATAAGAAGGAAAATAAAACATTTAGAATCGAAGCTGTACGACAAAGCGTTGTTTAGACTAATACAATGTGTGAACTTCCGCTGTCAGTGATGCTAAAGGGATGAAAGTCTATTCATGAAATCAATATTTAGTGTCAACGAAGCCCATTCCAATGCTCCGCTGCTCCTTTCCAAACTAGTATGTTGTGGCCATCACGAAACTTTCTTCTATATTTTTCTTTTTTTTTTCTGATCCCTCCCCATGCTTGACGAGGAAGCAATATTCCCAACAAAAACAAAATTACACATGAAAAAACTTGACCACCATCCCAATGTCTGCATTATTGCAAAAGCAAAGCAAAGAGCGAAAATTGAAAGTTATTTTAAAAGCCTTGCTTGAATGAATTACAAATATTTTATTTGTTAACAAACATAAGATGGCAACAGTTAAAAATTTTAAATCATTGAGATAATATTTCCTATCATTTCCATACAATTAAAATCACGAGAAATACGCAGACGACAATCTATTACGATTTATCTTTCTTATTGTTGCATTAATAAAAATATTTTTATTCGCAGAAAAAAAAAAAAATCAACACCTCTTGGAGCGATCGGCGTCAAAATAGAACCAAAGCCTGTTTACATATGGATTCACATATATTCCAAATTTCAACCAGAACGTAGCATTATTTCTTGAGATAGGACACTCAAAATGGAAAAAAAGAACGGGTGATTGCGCTACCCCCTTTTTAGCTGTTGACACAAAAATAAAATCAGTTCTTATACCCACTAAGGGCTACTTGCCGATAAATTTTTCTTTCATTCCGTTCATTATTTCTTGAGATACAGCAGTCACAATTGACGACAAAAAACGTTCTACAGCTCAACCCCCGTTTGAGTTATTGACACCAAAATTGAATCAGCACCTGTTCCTGTTAATACCAACATATGGACCAAATTTTGTTTGATTCCGCCAGTAACTTCCTGAGGAATAGCAAGCACGCGTAACTCGAAAAACGTCCCATTGCTCCACCCCCCTTGGAGGAATTCGCGCCAAAAACTAATGGGCACAAGTTCACATAGGGGCACATATGTGTACTAAATTTCGTTCGATTTCATGCGGTAGTTTTTGTTGTAGAGCGGCCACAAAAAACTGGTCACACACAGACGTGACACACACACACACACATACATACACACACACACACACATACATACACACACACAGACAGACAGACATTTTCCAAAAATGGTCGAAATGGACTCAGCACACCTCAAAACGTTCGAATCCGTCAAAATTCGAAATTCGAAAATTTGCACGAATCCAATACTTTCTTCTATATATTAGATATAGAAGAAAGTAAAAATGCATTACTCACGATAAACTCGCGTTATAGCCATTTCGTGCAAGTCGGATCGCGTCGTAGCGGGATCCGACTGTGTTGTATTCGTGAAAAAATTTTCACTAAAAAATTGGCCTTCATTTCCATTTTGCTCAACCCCCGAATGAATGTCGAGTTTCTTTTTTGACCGGATCATACGTGCATGTATACGTAAGAGTGTACAGAGGCCCAAAATATTCATTTTAATGAACCCCGAGTTGATTACAATGAGCTTTCTCATGACGTATGCATGTGCGTATGTTTCTCGCATAACTCAAACACTGTATGTCGTTTGTAAGTAGACTCCGAGCGGGGTCTAGTTGGGCGCCTCCCATTTTGGTTGCATTCAAATGTTTCAAAGGGGGTCTTTTTCACCTTTTTGGGTTGGAAATCATTGTTAATTTCGATGCAAACTCAAGTGGTCTTATAATTTGGTGGAGACTTGGCGATATTTCGCCAGGCTTTCAGTCGCCAATTTTTGTCGAAAAATGGTGCAACTTTTTTTAAAAAAAAAATCTGGTTTCAATTTGGCTACTATTGATGATATTTAGAAAGTTAACTATTGAATTACATTAAAATTACATTATTGAATTAAATTAAATTGGGGGAGGGGGGCTTGCGGGGAGTCATGATGCTTGGTGCTCTTTTGATTTTTTAAAAGGTGTTTGGAGTTTTCTTATTCTTTGTTGCGTTGCCGGGGGAGAGGGGTATCACTCCTAAATAATTATAAAGTGAAGAAATTTTCACTGAAAATCATATAAAACCAGTTACACTCTATTTCATAGGTGTTCTGGAGAAGTTGCCTCCCCCACCCCGTAATTATGAAGTAACAGTATATGTGTGAGATGATTATCAACTGAACATGATGTTTTTGATTCTATGAATATGGTTTGAATGTAACTTTAAAGAATTTGAAAAAAATACAATTATTTCAAACAAGCATAGTATTTTAAAAAATAAATTATTAGCTTTGTTAATTTACATTAACATGATGAAATCATGACTTCAATGAAGTGATTAAAAATGATTTTTGATTTTTTTGAATTTTTATTTTGCAGTTTTAGAGAATGTGATTCTAAATATTAAGTGTGTTGTATATACAGCCTCAGCTTCAATCAGAAAAGGTACAATCTCTTTTTGTGCATAACAGATTTCCCCACTCCAAAACTAACTATTCTTATATATATATATATATAAAATAATAATAAAAGTGAAATATATTGAAGAGACCACACCAAGAGCCCATAGATGCGCATCGCAGCAAAACTAAAAAGCCAAGTAAATATAAAATTAAGCAAACAGAATTACAAATATTAAACAAATTATAAATACCAAATGATGATAAAAAGGAAAAATGCAAACCGCTATTAAGTAGGAATAGAAAAAGAGTGAGTTATTATTCTTATATGTTTCTTGTTGTTTTTGTTTCATACACTTACTAGTGTGCCACTTACGAGTGAGACTTTAAATAATATGTATATATATATATATATATATATATATATATATATATATATATATATATATATATATATATATATATATATATATATATATATATATATATATATTTTTTTTTTTTTTTTCTGAACCTTACATTATTACCCCTCTATTGAGACGAAAACAAGGGAATTTCAGAACGTCAAAGGACATCTGTGCCAGCAGATTAAAAGATTCGACAAAAAACTGGATTTTTAAAAGAACTCTCCATCTAGGTGTTGCCCTCGTAGTGGAAAGAAAACTACCCTATGTGAATTCTTGAGTATCAAAGAACCTCTGTGAAAAATTTGAAAAAGATCCGCCGGGAACTTGATTTGCAGGGTTGTAGTTTTGGCCGGACAAAACTGATTTTATCCGGGCCACTGGTTAAAACCGGCCAAAACTGGATCTAACCACCATAGAACTGGCCAAAACTAAATTACGTGAAAATACACTTCTAATTTGTATGTATGTGAGAGATGTGTTTTGCAACTAATAAATCTGTTAGTTGGAAGCTGTTAAATTAAGCAAAACAATTTTAGTTAATGAAATATACAGTCGACTCCCGCTACAACGTGATCCGACTTGCGCGAAATGGCTATAACGCGATTTTTTTCCCGGTAAATTTTTTTATTCCTAACGCGAATTCTTCACCTGCAACATGAAAATTTTCCGAAGCGAATCGCGTTTTTTTCCTGAATGGACCTTCATCCCTTTGGCACCACTGAGAGCGGAAGTTCCCACACTGTACTAGTCCCACCGCTTATATAAATAACTACTCCTCATTTTTCATTTATTTTTTTCATTCTATATGGGAAAGTTGATGAAATATAATGACACCTAAGAGCGCTGTTTCATTTAAAGTTTGTGAAGATAGAAAGAAAAAGAGAAAGTTTCAACAACTATAGTGCATTTGTTTTTCTTACTAAATAATGTACGTACCGTAGTGGTTTGTTTTAAGTCTTCCTTTCCCATTGATCACTGATTTTGTGCATCGTAATTTTTTTATGGTAAATAAAATTTTTTTTTTTAAATACAATAAATAAAAATTCAATTTTTTATTTGAGAAACAGTAATGTATTGTTAAGAAATGGTTTTTAACAGTTTGAGGTGGTGTTTACAAGTGTCCTTAATCGTATGGGTATGTTTATAAAAGTTTTTACACATACCCTTTTCCACAACGCGAAATTTCAACTTACGCGAAGGGTCTTCGAACGCATCCCTCGTGTAAGTTGGAACTCGACTGTAATATTAGTGAAGTAATTTACATTATTTTAGCAATAGTAGTGAACAAATTTTTATTTTCTTCAAAATTAATTACTGAAATTGCTCACAACTAAAACAAAAGACATAAGGAATACAAAACAGCCTGTAACATAAATATAGTAACTTTTCAGTAGTGTTGCCTTTTAATTTTCAAAAGTGTTTTCACTTTGGGCCTTTAGTTTTGTTTTTAAAAAATGCCTATATGTTTCGAAAAGGTTCTAAAAGAAGTTCTTTTTTTTTCTCTCATTTATTCCTCAAAATTACTTGAAATATTGATAATGCAATGTACATTTGTGTGAGAGAATTTTATATTTTTAATGTTTCTGCATATTTTTCATGTAAACCTTAGCAACTAAACATCCTGTAATTTCTACAAACCGTAAAACATACTATTTAGATAAATAATGCAAGATGATTGATTATGGTTTGTTTTACATTTCTTTTTAATAATTTATTATTTGGTTTACATTTAAAATTTGATAATTATCTAAGTGGCCAAAACGGGATAAAACTGATTTTATCCTGCACGGTTTTAACTAGTTTTATCCATCGTTAAAACCACTGCTGACCGAAACTCTTACAACCCTGCAGTCAGATAATATTAACACCTAATGTAGCTTTTATTTTTCTTTTCACTAACCACCAAAGGCAATGGTTTACAAAACATTGCATTATTAATATTACGTTACTGTTTTACATACTAACTTTAAAAAGAAAAAATAAGTAAAGATATGCAAGCTAAAAGTTGATCCTGTTGATTTTTCCCTATTAAAAGTGATATTAAAAAAAAAAGAAAGAAATTTTTGTAATTACCAAAAAAAAAAAAATGCTTCACTTGACCTAATTTTGTTTAATGACCTGCTAACTAAATGTACACACAGTACTACCTTTTTTTTTCCTTTTAAATGTAATCTATACTGATCACTATTCTTTTAGAAATTGCTTATCCAATTAGCGGATTTGCACATTGTCACACCAGTCACAGCACAAAAAAAATTCCTGTGAAGTAAAGATAATTAAATTCATCATAAATATCATGTATTAAGTTTCATTTGAATGTCTTTTAATGGAAAAAAAAAATGCTTTAGTCATTAAACATTAAAATATTCCCAGGAATTTCTAGAAATATGAGCGCAGGTGAAAACTCATGTCTCGCAAACGTCACACCTGTCACAAGATTAAAAAAAAAAAAAAATTTTTAATAAAAAATCCTACAGTTTTGCTTTAATTTAATTATTCAAGCAAATGCATAGTTAAACATGATTAAAATACTTTGTTAGTATTTAATAACTGATTTAGTGCTTAAAATGTTGGTTTAACCAGTAAAAATAGTGTCTGAATGTCACAATGGAATTGCCCTTTTTTGTTGTGAAAAATAACCAAAAAGGTAGTATTATTCTATATATTATGTAATGCTATTTTATTATTGTAATATAATAATATTTTTTTTATATATTTAAACTTCTAAGTAATCTAACAATTTTAGTAGAGATTAAAAATGACTTGGTTTAACATTAGAAGTCAGAAAAAAAGGGAAATACCTTATGGCTGTGCACCAGGGTTTAAACTGAGGTCAAAAGTTCTTTAGTGAAAAAGCTAAAATGGGGGAAAAAAAAGCTTTAGCAAAGTACTAAGATCTTTTGGGAAATTAATACGTTTGCATATCTTCTTAGATGCCTTATTGTGCTTCATTTGCAGTTGATGGTTGAATTTCAAATTTAACCTAACGTTTCTCAGCAAATGTAGCACTTACTATGAAATATGGTTTGTAAAAGATGGTATGTGAAGAATGAGACACACCTTCAAAAGAACACAACATTGATTCTTAAAATGCCCCAAGTCCCACTCCCACAATAAAACATTTATCGGTGGGGTCATAATCCCCATTAAGACTAAGTGTTGTTAAACTTCATAGCAATTGAAAAATCTTAGTTATGATTAATATTCTTTTTCAGAGGGTAATTTTTATGCATAAAAACTTTGATACCCCACTTAATTCTTCCACCAATATATGACTTATTTTATAACTTAACAAGGAGTTTATAGGTGTGCTAATAGTAGTTTTTGCATTTAGTGATGCAGAATCGTCATTTTTTCTTATACTTTAGTAAATATTTATCCAATTGGACACTGATACACCTCGAGAGTAAACTAGTTCCGAAGAAAAATCCATGTGGCAATCGATTGAAATACGAAACGCTGCTGCACGTGCATGTGAAATCGAAATGATGAAATCGTAGCCTTCTCCAGAAAGAGCTCTTTCAACCAATATGGACTGCTTTCTCTATTAAACTATCTTCCCCACACACCCACCCATCCACACACCCATCCATTCCTATGCAAAGTGCTCACTCCCTTTCCCCCCATTGGAGAAAAGACGCCAGAGAAGCCCTCTTTTCATCCCTTCCCCCTCTGCACCACTTGTATCCCCCTCCCTCTTTTTTTTTTTTTTTTTTTTTGCGTGTGTCTGATGTTGAGCAAAAAAGCGAAAGTGCCTTGCTTCATTTTCTCATTTGGGAAAGTCTTTTCGGATTTTGCAAAAAAAAAAAAAAAAAAAAAAGCGACCGTAGCGGAAACCCTACTGTGCACAAACTCAAGAGTATTCTTATTTCTGAATTTTATAATTTGTAAAATAAACTAGCAAATGCTAATAATGCTAGCAAAAGAGAAAAAATTCTAGTAAAGCAGCTATTGCTTAATTACATATTACAACACTGTTCAACTAATATGACATGGTTTTAAACAGTTTTTTGATTTAATTTTACATGATATTTATATTTATCAATATGACACTGGTGTTTTTCTGTGATTTTTACTGGGCACATGCAGAGCATAATTAGTTTTAAAGAGCATATTAATGTGATAGACAATATCATAGCATTAGTTATGTTACTTTATTTTCACAACATTAAATTATGACATTTCAAAAATGATTGTAAATATCATTAATGCATAACTACCATTTTCAATACAAATACTTTTCAGAAGATATATATTTGTATACAAAATAATGAAAGAAATACTACTTTTATAAACCTACCAATATTATTATTACAATATTAAAAGAAAATAAACCGTGATTTAAGCATATATACAGTTATACTATTTAAAGAATTTAATTTGCGCAGATGGAAAATATCGGATATTTTCGAACCCTAAATAAAACAATGTTCTTTTTTTTTTTTTTTTTTTTTTTTTTGTCAGTGTTGAAAGTAATTGGGTCAAAGCACATTGCAGACACTTTGTCAACTAATCCCCAGTCTTGCAAAGCTGTATTAACTGCAACAGCTTACAAAAACGGTCTTTTAAAATTATGTTTATTACGTGAGTTAAATGAATGGTTACATTTATAATTAATTACATGATCAACAAAAATCTAATATGTACTCAGTAACCTAGTTATACAGGCTTAGCCACTTAATATTTTAATGATCCTCATCTGCGTCACAATTTTCACAAACGTAGAAGACGGAGCTGTGTCCACATTCCTTTTGCACATCGTACATTGTTTCCCTTCTTGTTTTAAAGTGCCCCGCGTGTATTTTTTTTTTGTTTGTTTTGTAATGGTTTCAGCCCCTTAAAACTAACCACACTTTTACATAAATACACTAATGAGCAGCTAATTATCTAGGGACAAACATGAAATAATATTCACATTCAATTGATAGTGGCAGAGAGACTAAATGCCAAACACCAACTGAAAAAATTTATTTTGAGCACTTAATAACAATCAAGGTGTTATTAAGTGTTTCATAGTCAAGTTCACCAGCTCCCGAGGTACCTGAGACTCTGCACTGGGTTGCAATAACCTTGAGCAGCTTGAGTTGGTTGTAAAATTTACCTCTGCTCTCACAGTTTTCTCCAATTCGACTTGTGACAAAATACCCCGCTCTCCCCTACTTCGAAATGGTGTCTCATCCACATCATTGAACGTCATCACCATCTGCCAACAGTTTGCCTCCAAGGAAATGTTTCGCTAAACCAAACAGATGAAAAGAGCGCGGGAACAGGTCTCGGCAGTGAGATGGATGCTGTAGTACTGGAGCCATCTTGAACAGATGACGACGATGTTCAACATGAAGTCCAAAGATAGACGAGACAGCAACCTAAAGACTTCAGTGCAGCTGGACTGCAGCCTAAGATAAAACAGGATGGTTGCAACAACCTTATTTAAAATAATATTAAAAAATAAAAATTGTTTCACAGTGAAAAAATTATTTTTCATTATCTGTTGTGACCTTTTTAACTACTTACACTTGTAAATTTGCCCTGTTACTCAACAAGATAAATATTGTGTTTTGATTATGAATGTAAACAATTTTATTAAAATAAGTTTTTCTACTGTTGATTAAAATTAAATACTTTAAGAAGCTTTCTTTTTCGTGTGTAGGTGCTTCTTCGTGCCCAGTTCGGCTCTTTAAACCGGACATCGCAACATAGACATCGGGAGATTCAGCTCCGATGCAAGTGATTTTCAAACGTTGAAAAGTTTTCGGTATAGTTATGCTGTCTGACCATTCTTTTGAAAGAGGACATTCATCGTTACACTTCTTTGCACTGTGAAATGATAGCCTGTTTTACTATTTTATACCAGAGTTTTTTTAAATTTTGAATCCAAAAATACACGTTGAACATGGCCTGTGTATAAACTCCTCTCACACAAGGTCCCATAAAATACAGGATACAAAAGTCTTATATGTTTTTATGAAAACTTGCCACATAGGGGGGGGGGGCATAAATTTAGAGTCATCGTGAAAGAGGTGCCTTTAACAGCTGACGTTTTCATTTGTTTGTTGATAAAAATCCGAAACCTTGATGAATATTCTCTAATGGTCAGAAAAAGATATGTTATCCATGTTTTCATTTTAGAGACATTTGCTGTACTAAGTAAAATTTGGCAATTTCGAAGTTGAACTGAAAAAAATATGACAAAGCATATAGTGTTTTGTAATTAAACGGTTTATTATATAACTTACCCCAGATTCTCTCTTTGAGCTACTGCTTTATGTTAAAAATCATCTTCAAATTATTTGGACATGTCGGATCCTATGAAAACAAACTCGAATGTGCATGAAACATTGTGCACCGAAGGAAAAACATATGCTTGTGACTACTGCAAAAAGACATTTTCTCATAAAGGACATTGGAAGAGCCATTTCTGGTTTCATTTATACACTAATGAAAAACCATATTCTTGTGAGTATTGTAAAAAGACATTTTCTTTTAATTCAGGTTTGAAAACCCATTTGAGGATACACACTTATGAAAAACCATATTCTTGTGAATATTGTAAAAAAGCATTTCCTGTTAGATCAAGTTTGAAAACCCATTTGAGGATACACACTAATGAAAAACAATATTCTTGTGAGTTTTGTAAAAAGGCATTTTCTCAGATTGGAAATTTGAAAACACATTTGAGGACACACACTAATGAAAAACCATATTCTTGTGAGTATTGTAAAAAGACACTTTCTGATAGTTGGTCTTTGAAAAAGCATTTGAGGGTACACACTAATGAAAAACCATATTCTTGTGAGTATTGTAAAAAGGCATTTTCTTTTAATTCAGGATTGAAAACCCATTTGAGGATACACACTAATGAAAAATCATATTCTTGTGAGTATTGTAAAAAGACATTTTCTGATAGTAGGTCTTTGAAAAAGCATTTGAGGGTACACACTAATGAAAAACCATATTCTTGTGAGTATTGTAAAAAAGCATTTTCCTTTAGTTCAAGGTTGAAAACCCATTTGAGAACACACACTAATGAAAAACCATATTCTTGTGATTATTGTAACAAAGCATTTTCTGATAGTTCTACTTTGAAAAAACACTTGAGGATACACACTAATGAAAATCCATATTCTTGTGAGTATTGTAAAAAGACATTTTTTGAGAGTTCTTCTTTAAGAAAGCATTTGAGGATACACACTAATGAAAAACCATATTTTTGTGAGTATTGTAAAAAGGCATTTTCCTTTAGTTCAAGTTTGAAAACCCATTTGAGGATACACACTAATGAAAAACCCTACTCCTGTGAGTTTTGTAAAAAGACATTTTCTCAGATTGGACATTTGAAAACACATTTGAGGATACACTCTAATGAAAAACCGTATTCTTGTGAGTTTTGTAAAAAGGCATTTTCTCAGGCGATACATATGAAAACACATTTGAGGATGCACACGAATGAAAAACCATATTCTTGTGAGTATTGTAAAAAGGCATTTTCGTTTAGTTCAAATTTGAAAACCCATTTGAGGATACACACTAATGAAAAACCCTACTCTTGTGAGTTTTGTAAAAAGACATTTTCTCAGATTGGACATTTGAAAACACATTTGAGGATGCACACGAATGAAAAACCATATTCTTGTGATCGGGGTTACTAAATATTTTCTCTGAGTTAAAGTTTAAAAACACATTTGATGATACATACTAAAGAAAAACCACGTTCTTGTCATCGGTACTCGCCGATGTTGCTGATTCTAACATTGCGATGCATGGGCAGTAAAATATCGTGATAGTATTCTAATGCATTGTGATGCTTCGGTAGATATTCTGTTCGTTAAATCAGATGTGTCGTCGACGGGGGGGGGGGGGGTCATGGCGCTTTGGGCTCTATTGAATTTTTTAGAAGTGTTTGGAGTTTTCGTATTCTTTGCGGTGTTGAGGAGGGGGAGGCGCTCCGGAATAAATATAAATAATATAAAATTTCACAGAAAATCATTTCTCTAACAGCAGTAACAATTTAGTTCTTATGTTTTTTGTAGAAGTTTCCTCCCCCCCCTTGCCCTCGTAGTTATGAAGTAACATTACTTGTGTGTGATGATTATCAACTGAACATGATGTTTTTGATTCTATGAATATGTTTTGAATGTAAGTACAAATGAAATTTGAAAATACAATTATTTCAAAGAAGCATAGTATTTTAAAAAATAAAATTGTAGTATTTGTTAGTTTACATTAGCTTGATGAAATCATGACTTCAATAAAGTGATTAAAAACATTAAATTCTTTTGATTTTTTTAAATCTTCATTTCGCAGTTTTAGAGAATGATTCTGAATATTAAGTATGTTTTCAGTAAGTTACCGCCCTATAGCCAGCTCTAAGGCAGAAATACCCAAAAAATACACTGCCAGCTCAGTCATTCCATCCAAGGACTGCAGTTTCGTGCCTGTTAGCAGTCATCAACTCGGGATATAAAGTAAGTGAGCTGAAGGTGGAAAACCTCTTAAAGGAGCCAAGAGTGCCAAACAAACTGGTAACCAGTGGCGGATCTAGAACTCAAATAAGGGGGGGGGGATTAACCTCCGTCCATGTGGCAAGTCACTGTATTAGAGGTTCTTTTTCGTCGTTTTTGCGAGTACTTTCAACCTGGGGGGGGGGGGGGGGGGTATCGCTCTTAGAGGGACAGACACCCCTGTTTTAAACAGTGAAATTTTCCCTACAAGGGGTCCCTCCCAAAATATTTATTACTTTTGATACGTTCTTTTACTACTGAAGTCTGAAAATCAGACCCGTGTTCAGGATTTCATCAAGGGAGGGGTTCTGGTTTCAATGTTTTCTCATTTTTTCTGTATTAACAGGAAAACGCCAGTGTCTCAAATAATTCATTTCTGCTTGATGGTCACAATGAGGGACATAGTGGGGGGGGGGAGATGGTTTGAATTTCCGGAAAATTTGACTTTAAGTAATATTACCAGTTCTATTGTTGCTCTAAGGTTGTACTGCACATATAAGGACCGTTATGACCCTCCTCCCAGAAAGTGAATTTTGATTGTGTTAATAACCTCAGTATTTATTCATTTTACCGCTTGTTTATATTCAAACCTTATTATGCTTAGTGTGCAGTTTATTGCAACAAACAATTACTAAAAATATTTAACCAAGTTTTCTGACTTTATATTCTAAGAAAACGCTTGTCAAACTAAATAGGAATGGGTTTGCTGCTGATGCAAATTACATTACCTAACACAACTACTATGAATCTTCATAATGGCAACACTTGTCTCTTTTTGTGAAACGCCCAAGTCATCGTAACCTCCCTCTGAGAAGCAATATTAAATGCAGTGAATGCTTTGTATTGACAGCCTATTGTTCGCCTCCGTCAACATTAGGGAGATCTCCTAACGTCTCTAAAGTTATGTCAGGTCTTTATTCTGGATTTTTTCAAATTTGAGGCCTTAAAGATATGACTTAAGGTTTAGGTTTGGGAAAGATAGAGGAAAGAGGACCCCCCTGCTTCCTCTTGACTCTATCGGCCTCCTTCTCCCAAGAAATCTCTTTCAAGAGGGCATTTTTAGTTTGTATTTGAAGAAGAAAGGTTCAGGGATTCTCTCGACGAATTTTTGAAAACGAAGTTTAAAGCTGTCTTTGCTGATACTAGTGGGGAGGTGCTAGGAAGGACCGTCCGGAAAATTATCAAAGTTGAAGTCTAAAGCGCATTTTTTGGCTACGTTTAAAGACTTGAAGCGTCTGGAGAAGAATTTAGGTATCTTCTTCGGCTACATTTGGAGACTGAGGTTTCAAAGACTCAATTTATTCTATCTTTTATAGTAATACAAGCTGTGTTATTGAATAAAAATACGGTTGGATGGTTTTATTTATTTATTTATTTTTTGAAGAAAGAAGTTTTTTTTTGAAAAAATACAATTTTTTAAAATCACTATTAATTATGAAATAGGAAGCTCAAATTAGCAAAAGAACTCATTTTAAAAAATGAAATAAATACAAAACACGCTTGTTTACCCAATGTGCTCTGATAAAAGAAATTTGATGCCAAATTTTCGCCTTTCAAAAAACTTTTTTTTATCCCAATAAAATAAAAAAAAGTCTCATGTATTAATGGTGAAAGAATCAACAAACATTATTTTTTTATGAATCTTCATTATTAAAATATATTAAAAGAGTATATTCATTTAAGTTTGTACTGAGGCTTTTCATTAAAATGACTTTTTTTTTTCTTTGATAAAAAAATTGTATTCCTAAATGCATTAAACTAGGAGAAATAATGTCAACAATGAAAAACATAGTGATTTTCATAAAATCTACTTGTCCTGTTTCTATAATTGTTGTCACTGATACATTAGGTCAATAAATTACATGATTTGTAACTTTTTTAAAAATCTTTAAACAATATATGTGTTGATCTTTTGATTTTTAAAGCTGTATAATGTACTTTAGACTTAAATGATTCATTTTTAGATACGTCAAAATACTTTCCCATGTTTAAGAATGCATGATTTTAATTTTACTTTTCTATTCATAGTAGATAGCTATGATTATGAGATAATTATTTTGCAAGAATTTGTTCTTGGTATTTGTTATTAATAATGTCTGCACTATCACAGTAAATTATTTCTTTGATTATTTATACAAAGACCCATTTACTGATTGTATATTTTATAACAGTTAAAGATTTTCAAACAATATTCTCCTATAGAAATCTCCAAGTATGAGGAAATAAAATTACAAGATTTTACTCTTAATTATTTAATTAATTACAAAGAAATTAGTTACAGATATAAACATTAAATACTCCTTAACAATTAACTCATAAAATCTTCATGATTTTCCTAAAATAAAAATTTTTTTCTTACAAATAGTGATAAAAACCAAATAAACCTGGTTTAAACCAAAAAAAACCTGATTTAAACCAAAAAAAAAACGTTTTTTCGGTCTTACGTTTTGAGGGTGCAACACTAGGATGGTGCAAAGTTTCGAAGGTGAAAATGTTTTGAGTCTTACCCCTTTCCCTCCCATTTGGTTTCGATACAGTATTAAATAAACAGAACAAAATTTAATAACATCTGAATAATATTACTGGTAAACAAAGGTTTTGTTACATGAAACATTTATAGGATCCCTAAAGGTAATTTTTGACGCTGATTTCAAATATCTACGTAGATTTTTTCCACCACCCACAGTTTTTGTGTGATCATAGGTTTTAAGGCATTTATTTTTCCCAAGTTTTGCTATAACACGTAATGATAAAAACTAATTGACTGGTAAGCAAACACTTCGTTAAAATGAAACATTCATGGTTTTGCTAAGGTAATTTTTGACGCTGATTTGAAATATTTAATCAGTTTTTCCATCACCCACACAAGCGGGGAACATTTGAAAATCATATAAAATATTTTTATTTGTTTATTTATTTTTTTTTTCGGAATCGGAAGACGAATTTATTTTTGTTCAAGCAATTTTATGAATTTATTTATTTATTTTAAGTTTATAGTTGTCCACGCGAAGTTTTGGACGCGAAGTATTGTCTAGCGAAGTTTTGACCCTTTACCATATACTAGCTCTCAAGATCTCCAGATCTTAATCCTATTGAACATGTTTGGGATGGTCTAGGAAGAGTTGATCCACGGCGTAACGCACTCTAAGGAAGAATGGGCCTTGTTGCCCCAATCATTTATTGCAGGGGTGCCCCCTAATCGCGAAGTCCCCCTCCAAAAAAAAGAGAAAAATACCCGTCAAAACCACCCTCCCCTAAAAATTTCAATGACGCTGTCTGTGCCATGACCCTTCCTAGGTGGGCACCCCTGCGAATTGGCACCGTCATAAACAGTATGAAAGCTCGTTGTGAAGCTAGTATAGCAGTGCAAGGTGTCTTATTTATCTGTAAATAAATAATGCTTCACATAGATCGACGACTGCGTACAATGCGCCTTGCCTCCGGACAGGCACGGGAAAATTTACATCACAAGTGAAAAAAACACCCACGGCACCTGCGGGAATCGAACTTGCAACCTCCGGCGTAGAAGACGAAGCTTCTACCAAAGCGCCACGGAGGCCTCCACTCCAAATCAGGCAGTCTTTTCCCGAGATGAATGCCCACTTAAAATAATTTTCCACGTCGTTATGTTTCTATGTTATTTCTCCCATTTTGCGATTTTATGTTTGTGCCCTTTTGACCATGAATCTAGAAGTGTTCGAAGTTAGTGTTGAAGAGGAGGAACTGTTCCTTGTCATACTCCGTTGCGAGCATGGAGGCGGACGCCAGATATTGAAATGAATTTAAACTTAACTGTGACCGATCGTCATTGTTGACTTGACGCGCCTTTTTTGTCGTGAGCGTTTTTGTCCTGTTTTTAATTTCATCAAAGCTTCCTATTTAGCTACATTGCTAACTCTTTAAGTCGCTACCATTCGTGTTTAGTGTTCCAAGTTCCGGCTTTTGTATTCAATGCAAAACCCCGTCAGTTGGAGTGTTGAAGTTTATCCTTCGAATGTTGGCAGAAGATAATGGATCAGTAATCTACCGAACATTTCTCAACAGCATCGGCATTTTGATACCAATGAGGAAGTGATCGTGAGTATCTAATTAATCTTTTCGGGAAATAAAGTACCAAATTTTTATGTGCAGGGAAGGGGGGCACCATTGAACAATTTTTTGAAAAATCAACATATTTCTTACTAAGATTGTAATTATTAATGCTTAAATATTTTATGATAAAAAAAATGCATTTCTTTATCATATAAATCAATATCAAAATTTTTACTGATAAATTAAATATGATACAAAGCTTTAAAATTTGTAAGTATTTCTGTTCAAACGTGCCCCATGTAGGGGCACCTTTGAACAAACTAAATCAAATTGTAATAATAGAATGATTTTATCATAAATCACATACCTTTAAGAATTACAAAATAATAATAATAAAATTAGAGCATTTTATTAAACTGAAATTAAAAATTTATAACTATTTAATTAATTTTATATGAATCACAAAATTGACATCAAAGCAAAATGTTGTAACAGCACGTAAGGTCCCTCCAGAAATCTGGTTGTGGCAGTTTTTTACTATATCTTCGAAATCTACTGTGCTGGTGTCTGATGCTTCGGGAAAGTAAAATTTATTGCTTTCCTTTTTGCGAAAAAACCTAACATTAAAATTCAGTTTTGTCTTGCAATTGCTGTTCAATTTGACCAACGTTATGAAGAATGGTTTGTTTAGTTTGGAATTGAAGTATAATGAAATCGTTGACATGTAAATCTTCTAGAACAAGAGCTTTTTCCTCTTCATCTGTATCCAAAATAATATCTTCAAAATTGGATTTTTTTTTATAAAAGACATTTTTTTCCAATAGGAATAATGGCAATGTGCAAAATAAAAAACAAGAGTAGTAACTAAAAGTAGTTTTTATATATCAGTAGAACTTTAATATTAAAAAACAGACTATTCAGTAATTTGTATGTCTTCATTTTCATAATTTTCTTTTAAATCCAAAATAAAATAGTAATATTTAGGTGCATTTATAACTCTTTTCTTCTAAGTTTCATTTGTTCAAAGGTGCCCCAACTTTTCTGTTCAAAGGTACCCCATTATATAGAATTAGGAATTAGAACAATTTACTCAAGTAGGCTTAAGAATAATAACAAAACAAAACCTAAAAGTTAAAGCTAAAACTTATCTTTAAATATTGTAAAATCATTTAGAACTATAGAATTACATGTTTTTTAACAAAAACCTTACAACTTTATTTTGAAAAGTTTAGATTTTAGAGAGGAAAAAAACACATACCTTGCTCAGACAATAGTATGCATGCAAAATGATCAAACTTGGCTTACTTTGCTGCAGTGAAACAATAGTAATGTGCTGCCATATACATTAAAAACATAAATTTTTTTTTAAAAGATAATATTTACAGTGTTCAAAGGGTCCCCCTCTCCCCTATATCTTCTAAAGTGTTTTGAGGCTGTCCATAAAAGAGGACACTTTTTTAAAACGTATTTGAACCCTTTCTCCCTTTACCACACCTTGTCATTCTGCCGTGGAATGGAAAAAGGCCGTATCTACAGAAATGAGTTTATTTAGGCATTTGAAAAAACATGTTTTGCATCTCCTGCCAGGGGAAGTGTTGAAAGTCGGGGGATATTTCGATAATTGGGAATCTGGCGATCTTTCTTCATTGGCGTCAATTTTTGGCTCCAGCGCCTGCGCGAGAGGTATTTTTCTTTGCAAATAAGAAAAAGAGATCGGAAACATCTATTCACATCGGGTTACTATAAATCAGCAGGGTTGCCAAAAATAAAATTATTTACGCCAAAACATGAGACGACCGCGCCAGATTCCCAATTATCGAAACATCCCCGAAATTTGACTTTTTTTTGCACTCGTAAGGTAAACTGCAACAAATGACCAAAATGCAAAAGAATTAAAAAAAAAAAAAGAAATATGCAGCATAGGCTGTATTTTATTTCCCCCACCGAAGTTCACTTCACCCTTCCCTCTCCTTGTCACATGAGGCTATTTGGTTATAAAAATAAAAAGAAATTAATTTAAATTTTTGGCATTTTGAATTAAATTAATTATGTTTTTAGCTATCACGAGCGTGTGTATGTATGTGTGTTTGTGTAGGCACATGTGTGTGGGTGCATGCGTGTGTGTATGTAGGCATGTGTGTGCATGTAGGCATGTGTATGCAGCGCTGTGTGTGTAGGCGTTCGTGTGTATGGTATGTGTGTGCGCAATGCTGCGTGTGTGTGTATGTGTGTGAGTTTGTATGCGTGTGTGTGTGTAGGGCAGGGGCGGCAAATAGGGGGGTCAAGAGGGGGCGGTTGCACCCCCAAATTTTTCAATGAGAAAAATAAAAAATCGATCACTTCAATTTAGATATAGAAAATCATTTGCCTGCATTTTCAGAACAGAAAAAACGGATGGAGAATAATGGTTTGCCTTAACTAAAGAAGTAATTACTTCACATGGATTAAATATTTCAAAATTGTGTAATCTATGTTATGATGGTGCATCTTGTATGAGATGTCCATACAGTGTTGAGACTGCGCAATTTTTACACTTCAACTCCATGTCATTTTACATAAATTTAATGCTCTCATTATAACTTAATGTTTAGCTAGTAAGTGTTCATTGATTCCCTGTACTGGAAACACATTTTAGCAACTCAATGTAGGTATTATATGCTTTTATAGAAATTTTTTGTAAAGATATGCTATTTTTGAAAAACTTCCCACATCAAAAGTTACTTTCATATCAACACATATATCTTGAGGCTCTTTACTTGACAATCTCTGAGTGACATAAATGGTATTCAAGAGTTAAACCTATAAAAGCTCCGTGGAAGAATTACTGGAAAGCGACCTTCTCAATGATAGAAAATCTAATGTTATTTTAATATGAATGACTTTGTTTGAATTTTTGTTTACTTTATTTCCTGCGGAGCGTTTTCTGAACAATGCTACACTGAATCATAAAAATTTCAATCTCAATTGGATTAACAATTGAAACTCTTAGTAATTTTCGCACTAATGCATACTTGAACCAAGTGTGGAACTTCGTGACAGAACTTTCTATAACAGTTTTTACTGTATGCCAATGTAGAAGAGGTGACAAAACCCATATGAAGTTGTAGTCAAAATATTAAATTAATATTTTGAATAAAATAATCAACTCAGTTCCTCAAGAAATTGAGGCAGGATTTGATGAGATACATTTCTTTTCGGTTTTAATTTCAATTATGTAGGTTGGTTTGTTGGTTATAGAAACCGAAAAAAAATATTACACTTATACACTAGCGCAGCCAGAAATTCCTTATGAAGGGAGTTTTCTGATCAAAAAATACCTTCTGGAGGAGTTTTTTGGTAAAAAATACCTTCTGGAGTGGTTCTTTGATCAAAAATCCCTTCTGGAGGGGATCTTTTGATCAAAACAGCCCCTTTATATGCATAAATTACTGCATTAGAATTTGCGTTTATGTTAAAACCAATGGCTCAAGGGGGTGTTTCCACCCCTCCTCGCTGCGCCACTGCAGTTATAAGAAAAATTTATAGCATGAGGGAACAGCAATTGTTTTGCGAATTTCGACTGCACTTTTTCATGACGCAAAATAAATACTAGCCGAATATAAAAAGCTTTCTTGATTATTTTAAAGACAGAAATCTGAAGGAAGTGTGTTTTTTAACATAACTTTCTTGCTTCCATTGTTTTTTGTCTGTTTCAATCTGGTCAGTCATTTTAAAAATGACCTTTGTGTCTCAGGAGGTTAGAGAAATACTTTCGAAGCGCAATGTGGTAAGCGAGACCTTCATCTTTAGCTATACTGGAAATAAAGCAAAACACTAAATATTGATTAAATATAGTTACAAAATTTTCTGTTCTTCCTGACCTCAAGAATAGCAGACTAAAACTTTACTAAAAAATAAAAACTAGTCCCGAGATATTTTGTGAGAAAACTTGTTACAAAATAAATTTAAATCTTTGGTTGCAAAAATTTAATAGTTCTTAACAAACCTAATTATTCGTAACATTAAAACTATTTTATTATTCCTACCTGTTAACCAATATTTAATTTATACCGTACTGAATAAATTCATGTTCAAGAAACTGGCCCCCCCCAAACGAAATGCTGAAATGCTGCCCCTGGTGTAGGGCATAGATGCAACCTGGAGATGGTTTTCGTAAGAGGAGCAGCATCGTGAGGAGCTGGTCGACGGGGATGCTGCAGAGGGTGCTGGCGGGAAAATAAAAAGATAGCACGCCAAAACAGTCATGAGAACAATAAGCAATCGTGATTGCTCAAAAAAAAAACATATATCTATTTCAACCAAATGTGAGATCAATCTTCTTGTTTTCGCCTACTTCGCTTTTGTCCAGAGTTCGATTATTGAGTTTCAAAACCTGTTTTAGAGATGACATGTCTAAAACGTGACAAAAAAAAAAAAAAAAAAAAAAAAAAAAACTCAAATACCTGTGATAACTCAAAAAGTGACATTTTCCTCAAGTGCAGTGACTAAATTGATCATTTTTAAAAAAGCATTTTGTTTCTTAACCGCGTCAATAAAAAAAATTAGATATTAAATTAATAAATTCGATTAAAAAATATATGGAGTAAAATTAATTTTAATTGATGCAAAAAGGTCTATAAATAGTGTGTTCAACTAAGTTTGGTGAAAATTGGTTTGAAAATAAAATTTCTAAAAATCATTATCTAAAAAGTATCCCAAGGTGCCCCACCTTCTCTATATTTTGTTTTGATTTTCCTTTTAATTCATATCTTGTGCCATAAACAGGGCCAAGGAGAGGTTTTGTCAGCCCAGTCAGAAGCAACCAAATTTACTAGGTGCCGGCCTTGGCTCTCGTCCCGTTTCCCTTTACAATCTGTTATACTATATTGTCAAAACATTTATTCAAACTTTTATTGTTTGTTTTGAAGCAATTGATTTTTATTCCACTTTTTAAGGAAATTGTTAAAAGCAGGGTTGGGTTTTGAACTGTCCAAAAGTATGCTAAAGCTTAAGGGGTGTAATCTAATCAATTCTTATTTACTGCAAAATTCGTAATGCATAAATATAGATATTAATAAGATTTAATTAATGAGTATTTCATAATATTTTTCTAAAATTTTCATTTAAAAAATATTTTACTTAAAAAAAATTGCCAATATAACTCTGTTACATAAAAGCATCCTTATGTAACAGTTGCAGGGCCGTATACAAAGGAGGGGCTCTTAGGGTTCAACCCCCCCTCCCTGAAAATTTCGGTTTGACATTTAAATGTTCGTTTACGTTTAAAAATTTCCAAAAAATATTGTTCTAATGCTCAAATTTCTTTAATATGTATATTAATTGCATAAAGAGCTTTCATAAAAGACAACTCCACGACTTGAACATTAGCACAGCTTTCTTTATATTTGGTAAGCTCTGCATGAAAGTTTTCAAACCCTCCCCGAAATTATTTTCTGGTTACGGCCCTGAACAGCTGGTAGAGTTATGAAAGGAAATTCGAGACAGCTAATTTTAGTTCCATTTGTTATTAAATGCACAATATTTAGGTCCAAAAAAAACCTTAATTTTTTTAATGGTTTTTTCAAATAAGTTTTACATGATGTTTTAACAAAAAATATTTTTAAAATCATAGTTTAAAGACTAAGGAATTGATGATTTAACACTTATGTTATAAAACTTCAGGGTTCGTACGCCCTTGAAAAATCTTGAAAAGTGCTTGAAAAAAAAGTTTGTTTTCAAGTGCTTAAAAAACCTTGAAAAAGCTTAAATTCTTTCAAAAGTCATCGGATTGTGCTTAAATTTTTTAAAGTATTTGACCAATGCAATTTTCAGAACATGTATTCGATTTGCAACATCGTGAAAAATTGCTTCCGTGTTTGGGATTTCAATCCTTTTGCATCTTGTAGATATTTTGAAGTTTTTTGAGGTTTTAAGTTATTTTGACATGTGGTGCCTCACATTAGTTTATTTTTTGTTCAATTTCAATATTTAACAAAGGGTTTATTTCGGACAACATTGAACTTGCTCGGATTTCGCCGAAAATTGCTCATGTGTTTGAAATTTCAATCTTTTTGCATCCTGCAAATATTTAAATATTTTGGGTATTCGATTGTTATTTTCGCATATGCTATCTCAGATTAGCATTTTTAATGTTTAATTTTAGTAAAAAATAAATGAGTTTATTTTATGGGAAACTTGCCAAATTTGAACTTAATTTGTGATAGTTTGCTTCCCTTTATTAAGGTTTCAACCCTTTGCATCTTTTAAATATTTTTATATTTTTTGCAATTAGAAATTATTTTGTCACATGCTACATCAGATTAGCGTTTTATATTATTTTAAATAACTAAAAAAGTAATTACTTTTGTTTCGTTTAAATACACTTATTAAAGTCAAAATTACAAAATTAAATAGCATTATCTAATTTTTAGTTATTACAGATTTTTTGAATAAAATTTAAATTCAAACAATCGAGCACCTAAACCCTTTAACTTAAAGTTTGTATTTTATATAAAAAGCTGAATTATATAAGTTTATAAAGTTAAATTTATAAGTACATCATATTTTCTTTGAAATAATTAAGGTATGTAACAGGCAGTGGCGACTCGTCACTATGGGCCAGGTGGGCCGGGCCCACCCGACAAAATAGTGCATAATTAGATTATTTAAAAATGCCTTTTGTGTTTCAGTTTTAAATAAAATCAGGGCATGTAACTGATTTTAAATTTCTCGCACTCTGCTAATTGCTAATAAGAAAAAAGTGTTCCTTTTCTATCAAATAGCGACAGCGCTTTAAGAATGATTTTTTAGGCCTTTTTAACGGCGGCCCACATTTTAACCAACTGCGAGCATTAAAGTAACGAAAGCGGCAACGGCAAGCGACATCACCCCGAACGATGCGTATGGTCCATGGGCTGACTTCCTTCCTGCCCCCTTGAAAAGTATCTTCATCCAGTAGCAATAGTAGAAGCAATGGGAGAAATGTGTCTCGTCTCGCGTTGCTTATACCAAGTTTCAGTGAGGCGATGGGCAGAATTTTCGGAGCCCACACCACGGGGAAAGGAAAAGTTCTCTCATCGCTTTGTCTTTCTTATAGTGGTCTTTCCTCTCTCTCTCTCTCGATTTAATCCATTTTTTTCTTTCTTTAATCTTAAACAGCTGTTAGTATGAGTTACTGGGGTTTACAATATTTTGAGTTCCCACTCATTTCATTGCATGGGATGTCCATTTTAATTTGTTTGTTTTTCTTTATGGAACTTAGAGCGCATTCTCGAAATTTCTGAATAGACATTTTATTTTCGAAAAGGCGTTTGCCATTTTTTAAGTTTCAGTTTGAATTTAGATGTAGTTGGTTTTCAGTGTCGTGCTAATATAATAAGACTTCAAATTTTTGAATTAAAAGCTGCACCTAAAATGATCTTCATTGGGTGAGATTTTTTCAATTTTCTTATTAGCTATTATATTTGGTTAAAGTAATAAGTTTTAATCGTGTTGGCCTTATTATCATGCCTTTTCTATGCTAGCGTATTCTAACGCTTACCAAACCAAAATTATTACACAATAAAAATTAAAAGTAATTCAAATTTCTTATAAAAAGAATATATTGGTAATTAAGTAAACTGTTTCTAGAAAAATTAGTTACCAGTTTCGTAATTTGATAAATATGAGGCAGTGAGAAGCAAAGGGATGTAAGTGGCAAAATTAAAAATTTGGAGATAACCTGTACAAATGGTAGGTGAACCTCTCCTCTGTATTAGGGCATTAGTAGCCCTGGTATATCTGTCACAAGGTATCTGTGTGTGATCCATCTTTTTTGGCTATGAAACTTCCAGGTGTGCGCTCCCACTGTAATGTTTGAATAACACCCTCTTTATCCCCAAGAGTCACCTAAAATTGCAGTTCCAGAACTGCAATTTTGAAAAAAATATAGGAGAGAGCCCCTGATTCCCCTTCTCTCATTAAAAGAATCAGAGACAATCCTGAAATTGCGTTTTTGGAGTGTCAATTTCGTAAAACTGCCAGGGGAATGACACCAAAATTTACCTTCTGCTAACATTATCAAGATCTATCAAAACTGTTTTTAAAGCTACAAGTTTGAAAAATTAAGTGAAGCGCCCTTCTCCCTTCCCCCACTCTCGTCAACAGTATTAATGTCTTAAATTTGATTTTCAGGGCTTTAATTACAAGAAAATACTGGGAGAGCTTCGGAAAACTTTTTCTTAACGTCACAAAGGTCAGCTACAATTGAAATTTCAGAGGATCAGTTTCTGAATTCTGCCTGTCCCCCAACCATAGATAGCCTAAAATAGCGTTTTTAAGACTGTAATTGCGAAAATTTTTCGGGGGCCAGCTCCCGAATCTCCTTTTTCCTTAACATTACCATAGATAGTCTAAAACTGCGTTTTTAGAACTACAATTTTGAAAACCTATCGGAGGAGAGCCCCCGATCCCTCCCCTCTTCCTAACACAACAGTTGACTATCTACAATTGCGTTTTTGAAGTTTCAATTTTTGAAAAATTACTGGGAAGGGGCCACCAAACCTTTTATCCCCCTAACATCGCCAGAGATTGTCTAAGACTGGTTTTAAAACTGCAATTTTGAAAATTTTACGGGGAGAAACCCCCGTGACCCCCTAGCTAAGTAGCTATTATATTTCTGTTTCAAGTTTCATATTGTATACGTGTAGTAGTAACTCCATCCCAATCCAGAAAGTTGAACCCATTCTCCCTGTAATTACTCATATGTTTGAAAAAAAAGTAATAATAAATAAGGTGTGGCAAAACTCAGGGTCTCCAAAACTTGTTCACTCAAAGTCCATGTCGTAAATTTTGGGAAAGCAAGGCGGAACAAACCAACAAAATTTCACCTCTAATGGTATTTGTTGGCGCTCTCCTCCCCCCCCCCCCCGCCCATGAATTCAACTAGAAACCATTCTAATTTAGTTAACGATCTTACTGCAATTCCCTATTTTTCTTCTGTATGAACTCCTTTGTTAAAATTGGTTTAGTTTCTCTATTATTTTTATGTATACGTTGTACATTTCTTACTTTTATTTTTTTTTTTTCATTTTTTGCTTTTTTATTTCGTTTTGTGATTAACTAATTCCAATATATTTATCCTTCACTTTGTTTTTTCCTGCATTTCTCCATTTGATACATTGCTTCCATACATAGTTTTTCCCGCTGGTAAATTTATTGCTAATTTATGCAGAGTGGTTTCATTTTTGGACTTTTTGCATTGTTTATGGGTTTTCTTGGAAAATTTATTACTTAACGGTTTTTTCCTGAAGGAATTATATAATAAATTAAGCCTCCAGGTGTCATTTTATCTTTTTTTTTTGTTTTTGTTAAATTTCTATTTTTTGATATTTATACTATCTCCTGTTCCACCATGTTGCTTTTCTCGGATGACTTTTCATCCAGAAGCTCACATTTCTTAGCATTGAAAAAGGTGTTCCTTGTAACACCGAAACACGAACCTTAGCTTTCAAAACTTACAAGTTATTTCGTCATTCTATATTAATAGAGCACATATGCATACAGTAAACTACAAGAGGTTGACTTTGGATGTACCGCGCATGACCCATGCAAATAAATTTTGAGTAATAAAGTTTTTTAATAAAAATAAAACTGTATCAGGAAGTACCTTTATATCAAATGTAAAGATTAAAAATGTTCTTACTCCTGTTTATTTAAAATATTAAGGTGTCTATAGCAAAATGTTGATGAAATTATAGAGTGTCCCGCACATGATGGCGGAATGGTACGCAAGCACCAAGTTCCTTAAATATATTTTAAAGAAATTTCTACTTGAGGTGCTATGCACTGAATCAAGGACGGATACAAGGGAGGTGCAATGGGGGCGATCGCCCCTCCCTTGAGGGAACCTACACCCTACATCGGCAATTTTTCTGAATTGAAGTCCTAAAATATGAGTGTTGGCCCTTATTGATGATGTTAAGAAAAGGAATAGTGTTCGAATCCCCCCTCTAGAAACTTTTCGAAATTTAAATTTCAAAAAGGCAATTTTAGACGCTCTTTGGCGATATTAGGAAAAGAAGCTTGAATATTTGAAAACAGGAAAATCCTGTGCTCGCACTTGGACCATTTTTTTTCTTTTATGCAATCAGATTTAATTTACTGTATGTGTCTTTACTCTTTTTATTCCTCAAGTATAACATTTAGTACTTTAATTTCAGGATTTATAATTTCAAACAAAATAAATAAAATCAGTTACAAAATAGTAATAATTAAAAAAAAAAAATCTCTCTGTTGTACTTAATCTGTTGCAGGTATCAAACATTTAAATATCTAAAATATTGCTTTCTGATGGCATTTTCAAAATTAGCTGTTCAAAAATATAAAACTTTGTTTTGTTTTGAAAACTGTATGCATTTTGCTTTTTACCCATTAGAGTAAAATAGTTTTCTATTTTTAGATTGGAGTTCAATCAAGGGGATGAGTATAGGACCACAGTTTAGTAATGTTATCTTGTGACTGTCAATCGCCTAAGTTTGAAGCTTAAAATGCATATAAATCTCAAAGACAAATAGTATTCTTGCGAATATTGTGAAGAGACATTTAGTGACGTTTCACACTTAAATGTTCATTTAAATATACATACTAAAGAAACACTGTATTCTTGTGAAATTTGTAACAAGTCATTTTATCACAGAGTAAAATTAAAGAGCCATTTGAGGACACACACTAAAGAAAAACCATATTCTTGTGATATTTGTAAAATGTCATTTTCAGAGAGTGGAGATTTGAAAGTCCATTTGAGGACACACAATAAAGAAAAACCATATTCTTGTGAAATTTGTAACAGGTCTTTTTCTCACAGTGGATATTTAAGGAAGCATTTGAGGAAACACACTATAGAAAAACCATATTCCTCTGAAATTTGTAAAATGTCATTTTCAGAGATTGGATATTTGAAAGTTCATTTGAGGACACACACTGAAGAAAAACTATATTCTTGTGAAATTTGTAAAATGTCCTTTTCAGACAGTGGAGATTTGAAAGTCCATTTGAGAACACACACTAAAGAAAAACCATATTCATGTGAAATTTGTAAAAAGTCATTTTCTCGAATTGGACATTTTGAGAGCCATTTGAGGACCTACACTAAAGAAAAACCATATTCTTGTGAAATTTGTAAAAAGTCATTTTCTCATACTGGAAATTTAAGGAAGCACTTGAGGACACACTCTAAAGAAAAACCATATTCGTGTGAAATTTGTAAAAAGTCATTTTCTTGGAGTGAAAGTCTAATGACGCATTTGCGAACACATACTAAAGAAAAGCCATATTTTTGTGAAATTTGTAAAAATTCATTTTCTCATACTGGAAATTTAAGGAAGCATTTGAGGACACACACTCAAGAAAAACCATATTCCTGTGAAATTTGTAAAAAGTCATTTTCGGAGAGTGGAAGTTCAAAGAAGCATTTCAGGACACACACTAAAGAAAGACCATATTCTTGTGAAATTTGTAAAAAGTCATTTTCGGAGAGTGGAAATTTAAAGAAGCATTTCAGGACACACACTAAAGAAAAACCATATTCTTGTGAAATTTGTAGAAAGTCATTTTCAGAGAGTGGACATTTGAAAATCCATTTGAGGACCCATACTAAAGAAAAACCATATTCTTGTGAAATTTGTAATAAGTCATTTTCTCAAACGGGAAATTTAAGGAGGCATTTGAGGACACACTAAATAAAAACCATATTCTTGTGAAATTTGTAAAAAGTCATTTTCTTATACTGGAAATTTAAGGAAGCATTTGAGGACAGACACTCAAGAAAAACCATATTCGTTTGAAATTTGTAAAAAGTCATTTTCTCAAAGGTGACATTCTAAGAGCCATTTGAGGACCCATACTAAAGAAAAACCTGATTCTTGTGAAATTTGTAAAAAGTCATTTTCGGAGAGTGGACATTTGAAAATCCATTTGAGGACCCATTATAAAGAAAAACCATATTCTTGTGAAATTTCTAAAAAGTCATTTTCTCATACTGGAAAATTTAAGGAAGCATTTGAGGACACACACTCAAGAAAAACCATACTCGTATGAAATTTGTAAAAAGTCATTTTCTCGAAGTGGACATTTGAAGAGCCATTTGAGGACCCATACTAAAGAAAAGCCATGTTCTTGTGAAATTTGTAAAAAGTCATTTTCATACAGTGGAAATTTAAAGAAGCATTTAAGTACACACACTAAAGAAAAACCATATTCTTGTGAAATTTGTAAAAGTCATTTCCGGAGAGTGGACATTTGAAAATCCATTTGAGGACCCATACTAAAGAAAAACCATATTCTTGTGTAATTTGCAAAAAGTTATTTTCTCATGCTGCAAATTTAAGAAGCGTTTGAGGACACACACTAAAGAAAAACCATATTCTTGTGAAATTTGTAAAAAGTCATTTTCTCAAAGTGGACTTTTTAATAGCCATTTGAGGACCCATACTAAAGAAAAACCATATTCTTGTGAAATTTGTAAAAAGTCATTTTCTTATGCTCGAAATTAAAGGAAGCATTTGAGGACACACGCTCAAGAAAAACCATACTCGTGTGCCCCAAAGCAGAATACTTCTAAATTTGCGACGTACGTCGCAGAAGAGATGCCTGAGCTGCAGAACAATTCTGTTCAAATGTGAGAGGAAAACTGACAAATTTTCTGCAGAAATTCTGCAAATTTCATTGAAATTTCTGCAGAAACCGCGGTGCCGAAAATTTGCAGAAACCGCGATGCCGAAAATTTGCAGAAACCGCGGTGCCGAAAATCTGCAAAAACTGCGGTGCAGAAAATCTGCAGAAACTGCGGTGCAGAAAATCTGTAGAGTTTGCAAATTTCTTAAAATTAGTAGAAAATCTAAAATTGTCTCAAATTATGATAATTTGGGGGAAAGCTCGCGATGTTGAATTCGATTAGTCCTTTGTAGGTTTTTCCCAATCGATCTTCATCCACTACAATTTCCGCCATGCATGTTTAGGAAACAGGCCAACATGTCCATCGCTGGAAATTGCGTGTCTTGTTTAAGATTTCAATCCTTTTGCATCCAGAAAATATTTTAATTGTTTTGAAGTGTTTTATTACATGCAACCCAAACTCAACTCATTCTATTTATTATTTCAGTAATTTCTTTGTTTAGTAACATTTTAATTGCTCCTTCATGCCATGTAAAATTAACCAAAAAATGTGGTTTGACACCTAGGTTTGGATTTTTATAAAGTTTTGTATCTTTGCTCTTTCTATGCATTTTGGAAAGCATATAAACTATTTTTGGAGAATCCCAATCGGTTTAGGTTTGACACCTTGTTAAAGTTTTTTTTATTTTATAGTTTTCATGATCAACTAATTTTCCAAATTCAGTGCTCTTTTATTAGTCATTTGGTTGAAAGCTGTGATGTTTCCGGAAATATCTCATTTCCACAAAAATAAATTGTAACAGTCCAGTTAAAAAAAAAAACTATGTGAAATGATTTTGATTTTTGCCACCCAACTTGTTTAAAATGTCACGTTTTTTTGCGTACAATGTTTAAAGTACTTGCAGAACAATTTTAGTCAAATGATTTTCCGTTGCAGAACATCGTAAAGTATTCTGCTTTGGGGCTCGTGTGAAATTTGTAAAAAGTCATCTTCTCAAAGTGAACATTTTAAGAGCCATTTGAGGACCCATACTAAAGAAAAGCCATATTCTTGTGAAATTTGTAAAAAGTCATTTTCGGAGAGTGGACATTTGAAAATCCATTTGAGGACCCATACTAAAGAAAAACCATATTCTTGTGAAATTTGTAAAAAGTCATTTTCTCAGAGTGAAAGTCTAAGGAAAGAATTTGCAAACACATACTAAAGAAAAGCCATATTCTTGTGAAACTTGTAAAAAGTCATTTTCGGAGAGTGGACATTTGAAAATCCATTTGAGGACCCATACTAAAGAAAAACCATATTCTTGTGAAATTTGTAAAAAGTCATTTTCTCAGAGTGAAAGTCTAAGGACGCATTTGCAAATACATACTAAAGAAAAACCATATTCTTGTGAAATTTGTAAAAAGTTATTTTCTCAGAGTGAAAGTCTAAGGACGCATTTGCAAACACATACTAAAGAAAAGCCATATTCTTGTGAAACTTGTAAAAAGTCATTGTCTCATACTGGGAATTTAAGGAAGCATTTGAGGACACACACTCAAGAAAAACCCTATTCGTGTGAAATTTGTAAAAAGTCATTTTCTCATGCTGGAAATTTAAGGAAGCATTTGAGGACACACACTCAAGAAAAACCCTATTCGTGTGAAATTTGTAAAAAGTCATTTTCTCATGCTGGAAATTTAAGGAAGCATTTGAGGACACACACTCAAGAAAAACCATACTCGTGTGAAATTTGTAAAAAGTCATTTTCTCAAAGTGGACATTTTAAGAGCCATTTGAGGACCCATACTAAAGAAAAGCCATATTCTTGTGAAACTTGTAAAAAGTCATTTTCGGAGAGTGGACATTTGAAAGTCCATTTGAGGACCCATACTAAAGAAAAACCATATTCTTGTGAAATTTGTAAAAAGTCATTTTCTCAGAGTGAAAGTCTAAGGACGCATTTGCAAACACATACTAAAGAAAAGCCATATTCTTGTGAAACTTGTAAAAAGTCATTTTCTCAGAGTGAAAGTCTAAGGACGCATTTGCAAATACATACTAAAGAAAAACCATATTGTTGTGAAATTTGTAAAAAGTCATTTTCGGAGAGTGGACATTTGAAAATCCATTTGAGGACCCATACTAAAGAAAAACCATATTCTTGTGAAATTTGTAAAAAGTCATTTTCTCAGAGTGAAAGTCTAAGGACGCATTTGCAAACACATACTAAAGAAAAGCCATATTCTTGTGAATCTTGTAAAAAGTCATTGTCTCATACTGGAAATTTAAGGAAGCATTTGAGGACACACACTCAAGAAAAACCCTATTCGTGTGAAATTTGTAAAAAGTCATTTTCTGAAAGTTTTGGGGCGGAATTTGTGGCATTGAGCTTGGGGGGCATGGGTACCCCTGGTGAACATTACAGCAGCGTTAGCAAGGTTTTTACCATCCTGTTCAAAACCTTTGTGCCCAAAACTGTCCGAAAGTGTCAAAAACTATTTTTTGAGAAACTATATTTTGTGAGAAAATGTCAAAAACAGAACAAAACGCGCCAATTTTTTTTTTCTATATAATATATATTTGTTTGATGTGAACAATCAAGTATAAATATATTTATAACTTATTTATACAGCTGAATTTAATTACGTAGAAGTTAAACTCTTCATTAAAAATTTCAACTATTATGCATGTTTTTTTTTTTTTTACCACAAACCAAATTTTTTGATATATATGCATGTGTGCAAAAGAAAGTGTTCAAAATATAGTGCAGTAATAAACTTAAATGCAATAAATTACAATTTTTTGTAGTTACAGAATGTATATATATATATATATATATATATATATATATATATATATAAAGAATATGAACTAAAAAAAGAGAATAGCACAAGTTTTAAATATAAGTGTTTAATCATCAATTTCTTGTTCTTTAAGCTATGATTTAAAAAAAAAATTGTCGTTAAAACATCATGTCAAACTTATTTGCAATAATCATTTAAAAAAATTAGGCTTTTTTTTTTTTTTTTTTGTACCTAAATATTGCACAGTTGAGTTATAAATGGAACTGAAATTAGTTGTCTTTGTAGTGTTGTGAATTTTATTTCATAACTCTACCACTGTTAGATCAGGAAGTTTTTATGTGGCAATTTTGTTTAAGTAAAATATTTTTTAAATGAACATTTTGGAAAAAAATATTATCAAATACTCACACATTAATTAAACTTCGTTAATATGTATATTTATGCGTTATGAATATTTCAGTAAATATGAATTGATTGGGTTACGCCCCTTTAGCTTTAGCATACTTTTGGACAGTTTGAGACGGTTTTGGACGGTAAAAACCAACTGTCCTGTGCTAAACCAGTTTTGGACAGTCCAAAACCCAACCCTGCTCAGTTTCCAAATCGATTAACTCCACTTTAAAAAAAAATCCTCATTTCTGCTTTAAGTATAGTGCTTAATCAATGCTTAGACTGTGAATTTATATTAAACTTTTGGTTCAGTACATTTCAGATCCTGCGATGGCAGAAAATGTAACACGACGGCCCATTCACTCCTATGGATAATAATATCTTCTGCATCACGTTTCTCGACTTTTTGTTTTATGGAGTTAATCGATTTTGCAAGTGAAAGCATCCATATATCAGTTCAAATACGAGGCTTGCTTTTAAAGTAAAGTCCGTTTAGAAATAAAAAAAGAACGAGTATAGATATAGCAAAGACATTTATTGCACAAAAATCTACCAACCTTACGCTATTTTTTGACATTGCTCCCGTCATTTTCCAAGCATTTGTCATAGTCTGGTACAGGTTTTTGTATACCTATTCGTACAAATTTGCCGCCCATGTAGACGACCATGAGAACTCTTACAGGGCTTTGGCTGGGACGTTTTTGAACATCCTCTGGTCTGCCCCCACCTTGCTCGCGGCAACTTTCATTTGTTTCGGCATCTAAAGTCCTTCCTAGGTGGTCTGTGGCACAACAGCAATAATGAGCTCAGAGAACATGTTACCCCATGGTTGACTACACAGGCGGCAATTTTCTACGAATAGGTATACAAAAACCTGTACCACGCTATGACAAATGCTTGGAAAATCACGGGAGCAGTGTCAAAATGTAGCGTAAGGGTGGTAGATTTTTTTTTTTTTGCAATAAATGTCTTTGCTTTGTCTGTTCTCGTTCTTTTTTTTTATTTCAAAACGGACCTTACTTTAAAAAGGTCCCTCATATTTATCATGATATGTATCACAATATGTATTCAATGTTTATTTTGAAAATACCATGATATTTTTTATCTTTATTTTTTGGAGCTACTGTTCAAGCAACATAAAAAACATTTGGGTTACCAAAATTAATGTTATTTTTTTCCTGTTAAAAATAACAGAAAAGGTAATATATTAAATTTATATTATGTATTGATATTTTATTATCATAGTATAATAATATTATATGCCCCATTACTCAACAAATAAATAGTAATTATGATGATATGTAACATTTTTATTAAAATTTGTTTTTTGGTTGTGTTGCTCACAATTTAATACCTTAAGATGCTTTCTTTTTTGTGTGTAGGTGCTTCTTCGTGCCAAGTTCAGCTCTTTAAACCGGACATCGCATCATAGACGTCAGAAGATTCAGCTCCAATACAAGTGAATTTCAAACATTGAAGAGTTTTCGGTATAGCTATGATGTCTGTGCATTCTTTTGGATGAGGACATTCATCGTTACACTTCTTTGCACTGTGAAATGATAGCCTGTTTTATTATTTTATACCAGAATTTTTTAAAATTTTGAATTCAAGAATACACGTTGAACATGGCCTGTGTATAAACACCTCTCACATAAGACCCCTTAAATTGAACACAAAAATCTATTTTATATGTTTTTATGAAAATTTGCAAATTAGGGAATGAATTTTGAGTCATCGAGAAAGAGGTGGCTTTTGACAATTGATTGTTGATAAATATCCATAACCTTGATAATATTCTCTAATTCGCAGCAAAAGATATCTAATCCTTTTTATTTTACTAGTAACATTTACTGTACGCAAGTAAAATTTAGAGGTTTTTTAGCTGAACTAAACCAAAATTAGAAGCACATGGCATTTATGTAATGAAATTGAACAGACCTTAGGATGTGCTTTTAGGCTGCTGCTTTATGTAAAACATTATCTTCAAATTAACTGAGAAAAATAAGAAGACGCATTTAGTGTTTGTGTAATGAAGCAGCATATTATTGAACTTGCCTTAAAATCTGCCTTTAAGCTACTGCTTCATGTGAAAGATAATCTTAAAATTATGTGGACATGTCTGTTCCCATAAAAACAAACTTAAATATGCATGAAACATTGTGCACTGAAAGGAAACCATATGCTTGTGGTTATTGTAAAAAATCATTTTTGCAAAATTCAGAATTAATAACTCACTTGAGAATACACATAAATGAGAAACCATATGCTTGTGAGTATTGTAAAATGACATTTTCTGTTGGTTCAAGTTTAAAAACACATTTGAGGACACACACTAACGAAAAACCATATTCTTGTGAGTATTGTAAAAAGACGTTTTCTCAGTTTGTTCATTTGAAATTACATTTGAGGACACACACCAACGAAAAACCATATTCTTGTGAGTATTGTAAAAAGACATTTTCTCAGAGTTCAAGTTTAAAATCACATTTGAGGACACACACTAATGAAAAACCATACTCCTGTGAGTTTTGTAAAAAGACATTTTCTTTTAATTCAAATTTTAAAAGACATTTGAGAACACACACTAATGAAAAACCATATTCTTGTCAGTATTGTAAAAAGGCATTTTCTGATAGTTCTTCTTTGAAAAGACATTTGAGGACTCACACAAAGGAAAAACCATATTCCTGTGATTATTGTAAAAAGACTTTTTCTCGGATGTCAGATATGAAAATACATTTGAGGATACACACTAATGAGAAACCATATTCTTGTGCTCAGTGTAACAAGACATTCTCTCAGAGTTCACATTTGAAAATTCATTTGAGGACTCACACAAAGGAAAAACCATATTCTTGTGAGTATTGTAAAATGACATTTGCTCATAGTTCAAGTTTGAAAAAACATTTGTGGATTCACGTTGAAGAAAAACCATATTCTTCTCATTAGTGCTGGGCGATGTTGCAGATTTGAACATTGCGATACATTGGCAGTGAAATATCGTGATATTCCATTGCAATGTTTTGGTATATTTTCTTTTCCTTACATCAGGTGTGTCCTTGGCAGGTGAGGGAAAGGTCATGGTTCATGCTGCTCTATTGAACTTTTTTAGAGGTTTCTAAAAAAATTATTTGGTTTCGGTTGGGGGGGGGGGCACCCTCCTGAATAAATATAAATTGAAGATATTGTCGCTGAAAATCATTTCTCTAGCACCGGTAATAATTTATTTCATATGTTTTTTTGTAGAAGTTGCCCCCCTCCATCTTCCCCCCGTTATTATGAAATAATTGGTGTACGAGATGATTATCGACTGAACATTATATTTTTGGTTGTATGAATTAAGTTTGAATGTAACTGCAAAAAAAAAAAAAAAAATGAAAATACAATTTTTTTAAACAATAAAATGGTTGGGATTGTTAATTTACATTAGCCTGATGAAATCATGACTTCAATTAAGTGGTTAAAAATGATTAAAGTCTGTTGATTGTTTTGTTTTTTTATTTTGCAGTTTTAGGGAATGTGATTCTGACTATTAAGTACATTGTACATACAGCATCATCTTCAATTAGAAAAGGTACAATTCTTGCTGTGTGATAACAGATTTCACTACTCCAGAACTTATCTTACAATATTACTCTGATAGCGGGATGAAAACGTGAATTTCAGAGCAACAAAGGACATCTGTGCCAGCGGATTTGTGTGAGGACCCCCCCCCCCCCTTCTCAGGCTGCCGCTAGGCATCTGAGCGCACTTGTACATACAAGGGTAGGAGTTGTCCTAAACTGTAAAATTTCAAATTTTGTCCTAAATTTTCGAGCTTTGTCCTAAAATTCCTAAACTTTTCATCAATTTATGCCATACTTGCACAAATAAAGAATACTTATCCAAATAAAACACAATGTTAAAAAATTAAATGTACTTAAACATTTAGTATTTGAGACACTTGTTCAATTAAACAAGTTATTAAGCTACATAAACTCACATCAGGTGTTCGACATGCCATGTGGTGAGAATTCACATGTTGTGAACCAAAAATATATTAAAATGAAAATTAATGTTTAAAAATTGTTGGCAAGTTTAAATGGATGTATTTTTGATGAAAATTAAACGCATTGTTAAATTAATTGTTCCTTAAAGTTTTTACTGTAAAAGGCGTATGACAGAAAAGTTATTAGCCTACTTTTCCTGTAAGAGTCAGAAAAAGAAGAAAAAAGCATGAAAGAAGGCTTAATGCATCTTAAAAATGTTGCGAAAGACAAAAAAAAAATCAAAATAATTAAATAAATATCGAAAAATTGGAAAGTAGGGTATTGAGATGGGGGAAAATGTCTGTCTGTCCCCCCCTAATAACTTTTGAATGAATAGTCCGATTCGAACAAACTTTTTTTTGTTTGAAAGATCTCGGCGAGGACACCTCATTCCCATATTTCACTTTTTGATTTGAACTATTTTTTGTTCAATTTTGAACAGTTCAAAAAAAAGGTCAAAAAACTTAACATTAGCGTCTTAGGGGAAATTCAAGGCAGTTTCAAACTGTGCTTCAGGAGAAGAAAATGATCGAATCAGCGAATTTGCTTCAAACAAACTTTTTAGGAAAAAGCTTTTGATGAAAAACTTGTATATAAAATATCTTTTTGATTTGAACGATTTTCCGTTCAATTTTGAACAGTTCAAATCCCTTAACAATAGTGCCTACGGGGAAACTGAAAGTCAATGTAGATTCCGTACTTGAAGGCGGATTTACTTCAAACAAATTTTTTTGGAAATAGCTCTTGATGCCAGACTCCGACTCCGAGAATTTAGGGGCACCTGACTCCGAATCCGACTCCTGTGCCTGACAATTAATCGGACTCCGACTCCCCAATTTCTACTGTGACTTCGTAGCTTTGGAAAAAATTTATACATGGAGGACAAATGACTGACTCCGATTCTTGGATATTCGTCCCCGACTCTTTTATCTCAAAATGAGATCGACTCCGATTCCGACTCCGCAGCTATGGTTTTAACTGTGAAATAATTATTGTTGATATGACCTGTTTTTATTTTCAAGCTTAAGTTTTAATTTAGGTATTCAGTTTTCGGCGAATAAACTCGAAGTCATTTATGTTTCTACATAAAGATATGAGCAGACGATTTTTTTTTTTTTTGACAATGAAAAGTATTTATTTAAGTTGACATTTTATTGTTTTTATTTATTTTGGTAAGTGCATTAATTCATTTAAAAAATTATTTTTGGCAACAAAACCTTTTTTTTTTGATATGATGTATTTATTTTAATGAGCTTATTAATTTTAATTATTACTTTTTCATTTTGAAAGCTGTTAAAGAATTTTTTTTTTAATGGAAAAAAGTGTATTAGCTGCTTTGTTTAAAAGGTGCTGCTATTTTAATCGTTCGTTTTTTTTTTTTTTTAACGCATCAAATTTTTTTAGATGAGTGAGGAATATTTTATTCCTAGGAATTACCGTAGAATATTTAAAAAATAAGTTTGAAACAATTTGCGATTTTAGCTATTTTTGATAATATTGATCAGGAACTAGAAAGTAGTATGGGTATAAGGGAAAGTAGGCTCGTCTAGTTCTAGACCGAACTTGTTGAAGAAGGACCCATATGCGACCGCCCCAGATATCTTTAATATCTTTGAAGTTTAGTTTCTTTACCATTTGAGTGCAACGGCGAGCTATTGCACTTCTTTTGCGGTCTGCCGAAAATGTGATCTTGCTGTCATCTGCTGCTGTGATTTTCATTTCGCATAGACTACAATTAATTTCGAGCTTTGTTGTGTTAAAAGAATGGCTAGCAAGCCAAAAATACCGCAGGAAGTATGGTAAAATAAATGACTACGGAAAATGTTCATTTGTGAAGCTTGGCAGTGTGAGGTATATGCAGTAAAAAAAAACAATGCAACCATTTAATTTAATTTGCACTGGGTTTTGTGTTGGGTTTTAACCTGCAAGACCTCTATTTTCGCAACCGCCAGTCCTAGATGCATACTTTCAATTGCAAGAGCGGTCAAAATCACATGCAGAGCTTATATATAGAACGTTTAAACGCAAAAATAGAAATGAGCAAAAAAAATACAAATTTTAACTTTTTATTCGGGCCCTAGGTCCCCTAACTTAACGTGTTTAACGCCACGTATTTTGGGACTTATATTTTGGGAAATTATCTCCATTGAAAAATATTACTAACACTAAAGTCTTGATATTTGTGTGACCGAAACTGATGGAGATATTAGAGTTCAAAGTTTTAAGGGACCATACAGAAGATGAAATTGGAACTTATCGCCCTTTCAGAGGAATGACAGGTTGTCAAAGTAAAAAGACTAAGTATTTATATTTTTCATTGCTATTCCGAACTAAATGCAAATGTTATGCCATGATATGCAAAAACAAACTGCTAAACCTCAAATAATTTGAAAAACCACTCTTTACTCACATATAACTTTAAATTCTTGTTAGCCGCTATATTTTCCCCAAAAAAGTTATTGACGGCAAATGTAAAGTGGTGTAAGTCACAAAACGCTGTGTTTCATACTCTGTAAATATTAGTCGTGCTAAAGCAAACTTTTTATGCTGGAATTATTTTTCAATGGAGATTATTTCCCTAAACATGAGTTAGAGGGTCTAGGGCCCGTACAAAAAGTTATACTTTGTCGTGTTTGATTCATTTTTATTTTTGTTTCCAACTTTCCACATCTTAACTCTGCATCTGATTTTAAACATTTTTGCAATTGGAAGTATGGATCTAGGACTAACAATTGCGAAAGTAGAGGTCGTGCAGGGTAAAACGGAACACCCTGTATGTAAAGATGTAAGAAATTCGTTAGATTTGTTCAAATTTCCTGTTGTAGTAAAGGAGCTTAAAATATTTGTTAAAGTAAAAACTATTGTGTAATAATTAGAATTAATTTTAAGTGTTTCTATCATTTTTCAATTTACGCATTTTATTCCTCACTTATAGCATAAGGACAAGAAAATTCTTCAGCAATCAAACAATTAATGTAGGCGGTATTCTCATATATATATCAGCAAATTCACTGATTGAGTAACGCTGCCGTCATCATCAACAATGTAATATATATAATGAAAAATATATGAAAAGCAAAACTTAAATGGGCTGTCACCAGATGTGAAGTAATATTTATTTTTATAGTAGGGGTACATGAACTCACTTGATGAAATAGCCATTTTACCACAAAAAAAATATTTCACCAAGCGGGATCTTCCATTAACCGGGATCAAAATAACATTGGATTGGTACATTGAAAATATTATATTAAGCGGGATATTCTTTTAACCGATATTCTTATAAGCTGGATCGACTGTATGTAGTACCATATGTAGTCTATTCCAGTCAGGTAAAAAATACTGCCGAAGATTAAAGCATTTGGTGATACGGGCAATTTTTTTTAAATGATACTCGTATTGTAATATTTTGTTGTAAGTCAAATTATTTTTGTTACTATAAAATGATTAAGTTGTTGTTATTAACATTTTAAATATTAATTGAGACCTCCTAATATTCAATGCAGTAATAAATTCATTAATATTTAAGCTTTTTTTATTTAAAATTAACTGTACAATGAGTCAAATACATACGGGACAAAGTTAAATAGTTTGTTTCATTTACTCTCTCAACCATTTAATATAAATCACGTACGCTTTCATTTATTAGTTAATTCATTCATTCCTTCATTTAGTAATTCACTTATTTATTGATTTGTTCACTTATTTTCTTATTTGTTCATTCTTTTACTCGCTCATTTATTTTTCTTCATACATTATTTGATTTATTCATTATATTAGTCATTTATTCATTCAACCTTTTATTTACTAATTCTTTTGATCAAAAATATGTTTTATAATCGAATAGAAAATATTCCATTAGAAAAATATTTTATTTTTCACTTTGCCCCATGAAAAAGAAAAAGTGAAAATTTTCCACTTTTAGTTTTAAGATTCAAATTTACTGCCAAAAATGAAGAGTACTGTTTTGACGCAAGTTTTGTTATACAATAGAACGTTCTTTCTTTATGTGCTGTAATTTATGTATTTTAACCATTCCACTTTGCCCCCAAAGCAGAATTATCTTTCTTTCTTTTTTTTTTTTTTTTTGTACTGCCAGCAGGAGATAATCAAGTTTGAATTTTTGTTGTATTTATGGAAGGTTGTATTAAATGTATTGGGGAGTTTTTGGTTTGGCGTTTTTTTTTTCTCTTTCTGTAGGAATGATTATTTTTGACGGGAAATTTTACAGTGTTTTTTTTTCTCTCTCTCTAATTGAAGCCTAAGTTGAACAATGCGTCCCTTGAGACAACTTTTATTTTCTAGGTCAACCGTACAAAACCGGGCAATGCAACTAGTACACAGTAAAAGTAAGATAAAAGCAATCAATAGCAAAAGAATTTCTGAAATTCCTGCATTCGGGAATAAATAAATAGCAAGATATAAAAAATAAGAGTTACAAGATTTGATGGCAATTAATATGTTATAGAAACGTGAGAACTATGATTTTTTACATTTTTGGTACAGGGTGTAGCAAGGAGCTGAATTTGATATATTTTTACATTCCTCCTCCTACCATTTCTATTTGAAATGTAGCCACAATTTTTCAAGGTTTTCAAGCACTTGAAAATAAAATTTACTTTTTCAAGTTCTTTTCTTTCTTTCTTTTTTTTTTAACTTTTTTTTTAAGGAGCTAAGTGGGGCCCCATGCTACAGCTTTCTTAGTTTATACGAAAGTCTGACCCTTCATGGGGCTATTCATTTTTGCACATAAGACTTTCTTGTAAGCAACATGTTGCTTCAGTGTCTAAAATGAAATCTCTCAAGAAAAAAGTTAAAGTCGTATTTTCGATTTAATTACTTTCTTCTATATCTAATATATAGAAGAAAGTATTGGATTCGTGCAAATTTTCGAATTTTGACGGATTCGAACGTTTTGAGGTGTGCTGAGTCCATTTCGACTATTTTTGGAAAATTTCTGTCTGTCTGTGTGTATGTGTGTGTGTCACGTCTGTGTGTGACCAGTTTTTTGTGGCCGTTCTACAGCAAAAACTACCACATGAAATTGAAAGAAATTTGGTACACATATGTGCGATTATGTGAACTTGTGCCCATTGGTTTTTGGTGCGAATTCCTCCAAGGGGGGTGGAGCAATGGGACGTTTTTTGAGTTACGCGTGCTTGCTATTCCTCAGGAAGTAACCGGCGGAATCAAACAAAATTTGGTCCACATGTTGCCCCTAAAAGGAGCAAGTGCTGATTCAATTTTTGTGTCAATAGCTCAAACGGGGGTTGAGTTATAGAACATTTTTTGTCCACAATTGTGACTGCTGTATCTCAAGAAATAACGAACGGAATCAAGCAAAAATTTTTTGATAAGTAGCGCTTAGTGAGTATAAGAGCTGATTTTATTTTGGTGTCAACAGCTAAAAAGGGGGTAGCGCAATCGCCCGTTCTTTTTTTCCATTGTGAGTGCCCTATCTCAAGAAGTAATGCTACGTTCTGGTTGAAATTTGGAATATATGTGAATCCATACGTAAACAGGCTATGGTTCAATTTTGACTCCAATCGCTCCAAGAGGTGTTGAATTTTTTTTTTTTTTTTTTTTTGCTGATAAAAATAGCTTTATTAATACAACAATAAGAAAGATAAATCGTAATTGATTGTCGTCTGTGTATTTCTCGCGATTTTAATTGTATGGAAATGATCGGAAATATTATCTCAATGATTTAAAATTTTTAACTGTTGCCATCTTATGTTTGTTAATAAATAAAATATTTGTAATTAATTCAAGCAAGGCTTTTAAATTAACTTTCAATTTTCGCTCTTTGCTTTGCTTTTACAATAATTCAGACATTGGGATGGTTGTCAAGTTTTTGCATGTGTAATTTTGTTTTTGTTAGGAATATTGCTTCCTCGTCAAGCATGGAGAGGGATCAGAAAAAGGAAAAATATAGAAGAAAGTTTCGTGATAGCTACAACATACTAGTTTTTCTCTGGGGAGGGAGCTTGAGTGTGAGATCGTAAATGTAACTAACAATTCGAGATTGACTGTTGAATGTTTTATTTGCATGAAATGTAATAAAATTGTTTCTCTTTCGTAAAATTTTAAATATTTTTTTTTGAAATAATAAAAACTTAAATACGAGCTTCTTCAACTCGAATTTTTTAAACTTTAAGCTAGAATTGCTAACCCCCCCCCCCCCCCCCCGCAAATGCGATGGCACTCTCAATTTTATTGCGCCACCCACTTTCTGTTGAAGAGACTAAACTCTTTTTAAAATAAGTTCTGTGATAATTTCAATGGTATGCTTAGCGTCATGACCCGCACCCCCCCCCCCTCAAATGGGTACGCTTGCTTAAGCTATAGTTATTCGAATAAATCGATAGAATATTTTACTTGTCAAATATGTCCGATGGCGTTCCTCTGTTGCAGATCTTGATATACAGATGTAACTAGAGGTACCCGTTCCCCACAACTGCTTCTCACCCCTCCTTTTAACTCAAGAATTGCGGCCCACTAAAGAAAAGAAAAGACTCAAATTCTTTTAAGTAACTTCTCCAAAGGTTTCAATGGTATAATCTGCCTCATGATACCCCCCCCCCCCCCCGTATGCACACATGCGCATCCTTGCTGCAGCTATTATTATTAGAATAAATTGCTGAAATATTTATTCAGCAAGATGGCCGATGGCTTTTCTCTGTTGCAGATGCTTACTTATATATGATAGGCATTGCATGCATATTCTTTGCTACACCCCTCCCCATAAAATATGGAATTTAACCACGTAAATCTATCCATGTAGTATGTAGTGTCGTTTGGAACAGCTTACAGGAGGAGGCGGTGATAGCTTTAAGAGGACCATTGATCATTTTTGGTTTTTATTTGTATTTGATACATCGAAAACATCGATATTCGACTGGCGATGTGTCGCCGAATTAAAATTCTGATATCGCCCAGCCCTACAACAGACATTAATCGTAATGAGTTTACACCTATACGGCTCTGAAACATGGACTTTGAACAGTCAAGAAACTAGTAGAAATCAAGCAGCAGAGATGAAGTATTTGCGATCACTGAAGAACTGCACTATCCTAGACAAAATAAGGAATAAATCTATTCGTAGGGAATTACAGATATTCAGCCTCAATGAAAAAATCACGGAATATCGTAACGATTGGAAAAACCATGTTCGACGCATGGCACGAGGGAGACTTCCAAGAGCTGCCTTTTATTACAGACCAAAGGACAAACGAGACCGTGGTAGGCCCAGGAAGCGGTGGGTTGATCAAGAAGCCGGAACAGGCTATATGCCTAATCCTTGAGGAAGAAGAAGAGTTTACACCTCCCGTTATAATGGGTAGCACTATTCGAGCGCGACCATTATGATGAGGGTTGAAGAGGAGAAGCTGTTGCGTGTCTTACTTGTGGCGGGGCGGGAGCCAGATATGGAAATGAGTTAAAACTTAACTGTGACCGATTGCTATTGTTGACGCGCCGTCCCAGAGTTACCGTCGGCATTGTAGTTGTGCTTTTAATTTCACTTAAGCTTCCTACTTAGTTATATTGATAACCCTTTGAGTCGCTTCTATTCGTTTTTATTATTCGTCCAAGTGCCGGACCATCTTTTGTATTGAATGCAACTCCGGTTCGCTAGTGGGTTGAAGTTTATCCTTCGATTTTCGCAGAAGATAAAGGAACAGGAAGCCACAGAACTTTTCTCAACTATATCGGTATTTTGATGCCGATGAACGAGTGATCGTGAGTATCTTATCTTTGCTGGAAACAAAAGTGCCAAATTTTTATGTGTTGTCTTCTAAAGTGTTTTGTGGCTGTCATTAAAAGATGTCTCTTTTTTAAAACGCATTTGAACCCTCTCCTCCCTTTATCACGCAGTGTCATTCTGCCGTGGGATGGAAAAAGGCCGTATCTACAGAAATGAGTTTATTTAGGTACTTGAAAAAACATGTTTTGGATCTCATACTAGGGGAAATGTTGAAATTAGGGGTTTCTAGGTTAAATCTGCCCTTGTCTCCGTTTCGACTCGCACTCGGGGGATCATTTTGGTGTCGAATAAAAATAATTTAGCCAAATTTATTAGTCTATGGTTTAGAGCGAAATCTCATTCACTCATCATCATGCACTAAAATGTCGTCTTCGACGTCAAGCTCAAAATTTGTATACTGCAATGTTTGAAATTGAGAAAAATTTGCATTTGTGACTTCCTTCTTAAATTCTATGCAAAAAAGAAAATTGCTAATGCCCTTTTTTGTACCAGACTTAAAATATCCTTTAATTTTTTTGAACAGTGTATTACGGTAACTTATATATTTATTATTCTTCATTATGATGGGCTTAATGAAAAAAAAATGGTCCAACCTTTTGGTATCTAGTTTTGGTGGTCGTATTTGTATTCAGGCAGTTATTTTCCATAAGGATCAGCAAAAATGCAAGTAAAGGTACTTTCCTGCCGCACAGAAAAAACACCGCAGACGAAAAGTTAAAACTAGAGTCCCTATATGATGGACTCTAGAAACGACCGTTGATTGAAGAGGAGAAACTATTTCATGATTATCTCCATTGCGAGCATGGAGGCGATCGAGCCGTCAGATATTGAACTGAAATGAAACTTAACTGTGACCAATTGCCATTGTTGACATCGCGATTCATAGCTGCTGGCGTTCTTATGTTGTTAAGCATCCTATTTTGCTATTGTGCTTAATTTTGGGCTTTTTTGAGTCACATCTTTCTTTTTTTTGTTTCCCAAGTGCCGGACCATCTCTTTTTATGGTACGAAATATCCGTTAGTTTGTGTGCTGAAGTTTATCCTTTGAATATTGGCAGAAAATTGAACAGTAATCCACTAAACTTTTTCAACTATTTCGTTGCTTTGCTGCGAATGGTAGAACGATCGTAAGTATTTAATATTCATGGAAATAATGATTGCAAAAGTTTTATGTGTATCTTCTTTTTTTTGGGTTGATGTCACCAAGCCCGGATGTGGTTTGACCTTAACTGCCTACTAGATTGCTCACCCCCCTTCACCGAATAATGAACAATTTTTTAACGAGTGACTGCCATTTTTTCTTCCCCCAACTGCTTTGATATTTTACTGATAATTTGAATTCATTTGTTTGAATTGTTTTATTCATTATTATTTAAAAATATTTTTAAATTACCTGCTTAGAGGCTTCTAGATGGTAAACGTGGATTTTTTAATTCCGTTTTTTGAAAACTCGCTTTATTTATAAGTTATGTCAGCAATGAAAAAAGACTCCATAGCTTGATGTTGTTTGAGATTCAAGCAATCTTTTAATTTAGTCCAAGTTTTAAAATTTTTCAAAACTGTTTTCGCCCATAGACTGTAGATCTTGGTTTTGAAAGGATTTTCACAACAAATTGGAAAAATTCAGCGATTCTGCTTTCATTCTGTATTTCTTACAAGCTAGGCTTATAAGATAAATAAATACCTTTGTGCTGAACAGTAAAGTAAGACAAAACAACGTAAGCAGAAGCAAAAATTTTTAAATTACAGCAGACACGTGTTTCGGCGTTATAGGGAACGCCTTTTTCAATGCAAAAAATAATGAGCTTATGGATGCGGATGTCTTTTCATCCATAAGCTCATTATTTTTTGCATTGAAAAAGGCGTTCCCTATAACGCCGAAACACGTGTCTGCTGTAATTTACAAATTTGTGCTTCTGCTTACGTTGTTTTGTCTTACTTTAAAGCTAGGCTTATGTTTTTTTCGATTTTCAGTTTTCTTTTAAATATTTTTCTTGATTGTGGCCTGCTTTTAAACTTCTTGAATTTTTCTACAAATTTATTTTCGCCTTTTTAATTAATTTTTGTTCATTTGTTTTAATCTATAATGTCTTTAGAATTTTGTTCTGATCTGAACTGAAATTCGAAGGATTTTTCGTGTTCTAAACTAGTCAAAACATTTAGTTTTAAAATGTTTCAACCCGTTTCCTAATAATTTCTGGGAAATTTTGAATGCTTTGTGAATCTTTTTTTGAAGTTCATATTCTTCCTTTATTTACTGGTTTTAATTTTAAGGTACTACGAGGTTTTCTACGTAGTTTAGTTCTTCAGCATGCTGTACTGTAATTTGAATAATTTGTTCCTGTAGTTTAGTTATTGGTAGGTTCTTATCGTCTGCAGCTGAGCCTAAGAATTTAATTATTATTATTTTCAGTGCTCTTGTGAGTGGCAATGCTTAAATTTATTTTTCTTGATGGAACAAAAAGATTCCTTAGTAGCGATAAGTCAAGCAGCGTTGCTGCATCACATGCTTTTCTTTTTGAAATGTCTTGATCATTCTAAGTTATATTTATTTCTGAATTTATGTTAAATGTTACATTCGTTATCCAGTGTTACCAGATGGTCAAATCCAGATTTCTCCAATTCCCTTCCAACTTTTCCCCAAAAAGCGATGTTATCTATCAAAATTCCCCAAAATCAAAAATTATTTTTCCACTAATATTTTCATAAAACGAATAATTTCCCTCTAATATTTTTGTCTCATGAAAATTTTTTCCCCCCCAAATAGCCAAATTTTCTTATAAAATTCATCAACTTTTGTTTTCTTCCCATTTTCCCTTTTTTTTTTGTTTTCTTTATCTTTTTTTATCTTTACTGATAATAAAGCTAAGTCTCTCTGTCCGGATCTCTCTCTCTCTGTCAGGATCACTGTGACGAGCATAACACCTAGACCGCTCGACCGATTTTCATGAAGTTTGGCAAAGAATTAGTTTGTAGCATGGGGGTGTGGACCTTTAAGCGATTTTTCGAAAATTCGATTTTATTCTATTTCTATTCCAATTTTAAGAACATTTTCCCGAGCAAAATTATCATAAGATGGACGACTAAATTACCAAGTTATCATAATGTGGAACCGTAATGCGGACAAGCCAATTGGCGAGAAATTCATCATGCATTATTTGTAAATATACAGGAGAACCAAAACACCTTTTAATTTTCTACTACGGGCAAAGCCGTGCGGGTGCCACTAGTCATTAATACAAGCGCCTGACCGAGAGATAAGAAAAAGCCAAATATTTTTTTTCTACTCGCATTTACTACTCTGCTTCTGTATGTATATTTAAACTATGACTTTTGTATATATTTATCCTAGAACATTCTTCATCAGACTTATTTTTGCCTGTTTCATGTATCAACTAGTTACTCACGCAGAACTATTAATGCAAATTCAGTAGCATAATATTCCACGTAATGCAAAATGCAAATTCCATAAAGTTGAGAAAAGCTAAACCAACGCTGTTTGATACAAACAATATAACTACCAGATGTCAAGACGCTAATTTAAATACAATTTTTTTCCCCGAAGTTTTTTCCCCCCAGGTTTTCCCCAAGAAAAAAAATTTTTCCCCAACAAATTCCCCTCAAAACCCATTTCCCCAAAATTTCCCCAGAGAGCATCAGATTTCCCCAAAATGGAGAAAATTCCCCCAAAATGGGGAAAATTCCCCCAATCTGGCAACACTGTCGTTATCACCAAATAAGTTAAGTTTCCATGTAACTTCGACCAAACATGGCGAATAAATGAAATGAAATGTCAGGGGCCAATCCAGGATTTTTTTCTCGCTACCTATTTTTGTGAAAGTATTGCATCATTCTATTTTTGTGAAAGTTTTTTTTTTATCAGCATTGTTTTTGTGAAATTTTAGAGGCACCCTAATTTTTGTAAAAGAGAAGTAGAACAAGTGAAATTTTGGTTCGTAAATGTCATCTAGTATTATTTTTAGCAGGTTTCGTTTTTTGGGGAGGGGGAGCTAAAAACCTAAGAAGTATGAAAAATGCCATCGTATTTTCAGCTTAATAGGCTTACTGTGTACAATATAGGAAATTATGAGAAAAACGGTTTTTCAAAACAGATGTTGAAAGATCGCGATAATATTGAATAAATACACTTAGGCGAGAAACAGCTAAAAAATAGTTTAAATACTACAAAAAGGTTTCTATTTAAGCGATTGTTTATATAAACCTGCTTAGAATTTTATTTTATGAGTATATTTTGTTTTAAACAGAGAAACAAATTTTATATTTTAAAATGCTAATTTTTGTGAAATTTTCGATGTTTTTGTGAAGCTACTGGTTTTATTACTTGATTTTTTTTAAAGTACCAATTTCAAAACAAGATTTTTGTGAAGGTACCGAGAAACGGTAGCAAAATCGGCCAGTATTGAGCCCTGAATGTGTATAATCGTTAAGGTTAAAAATGAGCAGTGACACAAATGTCGTGGAGTAGTTCAGAATTTTAACACAGAAAAATTTGGTTAAAGGAACTGTGATGGTTTTTCAGTGACACCACAGTTTGAAAAATATTGCTCAAAACCAAGCCCACTCATTGCATATTATGAGTGGCATAATATGGACTACGAACTTGGGTTTTCAATATCTACCTGGACCGGCCTTGCATGGTCTACCTTGAAAATAGAAGTTGAATCGTGTGATGCATTCTCTATGCTCTGGATAAAATAAAGGAAGGAAAAAAAAGGGGAGGGGGGGGGGGGTCTGAATTTGCCATCAATGCTTAAAAAAGAGCAATTTTATGACTCAAAATATAAACTTAGACTTGTTTGGATTTTTTTTTTAAATTTCAGTTATTGTCATTAATATAGGCATAAATGTTCCATTTTACAAACTACCAGACTAAATCCCCAAAAGGGGACAACAGACCCCCTAGGGGACAAGAAAAAACCCTATGCAAATTCCTGAGCCGTAAAGGACTGAGCCAGTTCGGCAAAAATCCAATTTCAACTGGATTTGAAAATGTTTTTTTTTTTATATGTTTTTTTTTACAATTTAATTACAATTTGTTTCTCTGTTGTTAATTACTGTTAAATACTTTTAGCTTCTTTCTTTTTTGTGTGTAGGTACTGGTATATACCAATTCCAGGGTTTGAAACTGAACGTTACATCGCAGACATCGGGAGATTCCGTTTCCATGCAAGCAATGAATTCAAATGATGGTTGCGTTAAAAGCAATTAGTAGAAACAATAAACCTAACGAGTGGGGTCCCATTGGAATTCGTGATTGGGAAAAAAATATAATTTGAGAATGCAATATCTCAAAATTCATCATTTTACATTTTATTGTCTCTTGTGACTCATTTAATGACTTATACCCTAGTAAACCAGCCCTGTTACTCGGCAAAATAATGAGTGTGTCTTGATTATGACTGGTATTTGACAATTTTATAAGAATTTGTCTTTCTTTTGTTAATTACTGTTTAATAATTACTATTTGTTAGTTACTATTTAATAGTAATAACTATCAAATAGTTATTATAATAATGTTTTATTATAAATTTGTTTATAATAAAACATTTTGCTAATTAGTATTTAATAATTTCAGCTGATTTCCTTTTTGTGTGTAGGTACTGGTATACCCCGATTCCAGCTCTTTGAAACTGGACGTCGCATCGCAGACATCTGGAGATTCCGTTTTGATGCAAGTGATTTTCAAACTTGTAAAATAATACTTTGTAATAGTACTCGAGAATTTTTTAAAATTTGCAATCTAAGAGAACATGTTAAACACACCCTAATGTATAAACACTTTTTACGCAGGGTATTTAAAAATGCAGGGTACAAAAGTCTTGTTTCTATGCTTTTATGAAAACTTGCCACTGAAAATGTAAATTTCGAGGCATTGAAAGACATACCTTTGACAATCAATGCTTTTTTATAATATTGTTAAGAAAAATCCATAATCTTGTAAATATTCTCTAAAGACACTGCTTAGCAAAGAAATTTAATGACCTTATCCTGAATACATTTAGAGAATTATAAAACTGCTCTGGTAAATGTAAATTTTGACGATATACATGCTGAACTGACCAAAAGAAGAAGCAGTGCTGAAGTTTTGTGCTTAACTTAGAGAGGTGGTTGACTTATAAAAGTCGATATATATGATAAAGAAGTATTTCTGTACTTGATGATTACAATAGGTGGTCAACTTTGCAAGTTTTACTGTGTTTAGTTTATGTAATGAAATATCATACACTTTAACTTGCCTAAATCTGCATTTAAGCTACTACTTCACCTGGAAAAATAATCTTCAAATTATTTTGCCATGTCAGTTCCTGTAAATAACTCAAATACGCATGAAACATTGCGCTCTAAAAAGAAACCATATGCTTGTTGCAAGTTTTGTAAAAAGACGTTTTCTAAGAGTTCTGAACTAATAAATCACCTGAGGATACACACTAATGAAAAACCATATTCTTGCGAGTATTGTAAAAAGACATTTTCTCGTAGTTCAAGTTTGAAAATACATTTGAGGATACACACTAATGAAAAACCATATTCTTGCGAGTATTGTAAAAAGACATTTTCTCATAGTTCAAGTTTGAAAATACATTTGAGGATACACACTAATGAAAAACCTTATTCTTGCGATTTTTGTAAAAAGTCATTCTCTTATTTATCAAGTTTTAAAACACATTTGAGGATTCACACTAATGAAAAACCATATTCTTGTGAGTTTTGTAAAAAGACATTTTCTCGTAGTTCAATTTTGAAAATACATTTGAGGATACACACTAATGAAAAACCATATTCTTGCGAGTATTGTAAAAAGACATTTTATCAAAGTGCTCATTTCGAAACACATTTGAGGATTCACACTAATGAAAAACCATATTCTTGTGAGTATTGTAAAAAGACATTTTCTCAAAGTACAAATTTGAAATCACATTTGAGAATTCACACTAATGAAAAACCATATTCTTGTGAGTATTGTAAAAAGACATTTTCTCAAAGTACAAATTTGAAATCACATTTGAGGATTCACACTAATGAAAAACCATATTCTTGTGAGTATTGTAAAAAGGCATTTTTAAATAGTTCTACTTTGAAAACTCATTTGAGGATTCATACTAATGAAAAACCGTATTCTTGTGAGTATTGTAAAAAGACATTTTCTCAAAGTGCAAATTTGAAATCACATTTGAGGATTCACACTAATGAAAAACCATATTCTTGTGAGTTCTGTAACAAGACATTTTCTCACAGTCATACTTTGGATATACATCTGAAAACACACACCAAATTGGAACCATAATCTTGCGACTGTTGTTCCTTCATCTTTTAAAGTACATTTGAGGAAACACGCTAAAGTGACCACTTTGAGTACTCTTGTTACCTTGTGAGTATTGTAAAGGAAACTTGTTACCTTGTGAGTATTGTAAAGGAAAAAAAAATTTTCTTGGAAATAGTCTTTCAATTGGCGTTTAAGAATACATCGAGAAGACATAACACCCAACCTGCGATTTTTGTGAAATGACATTTCTCTGAAATTTACATTTACTAACTCATTGAAAGATAGGTTGGAGAATATAGGGCAAAGTGAAAGAGTGAAATATTTACTCTGTGTTTAGCGCCACGTATATATGGTAATTTTTTAACTATGCAGTACCATTGTTGTTTGGTATAAACCATGTTGGTTTAAACCATGGTTTAATCCAAGTGGTTTTGTAAGAAACCATAGTTTTGTAAGAAAACCACGAGGTTTTTTCAAAAAATGTTTTTTTCTGAAAAATTTCAGTTTTCCCCCAAATATTTCCATAAATTTTACATATTACTGTGAAGAGTAAAATCTAATGAATGCAAAGTAACTAGCAAAGCTTTATAGATAAATTACAGGTTTTATAAATTTATTATACTTTTGAAAGTAATGCAAGTTTTCTAAATAGTTTTTATTTTCTTTTTTTCTTTTTTTTAAAATCTATGCAGCTTTCCTGTTATGTACATAAATATACAAGGAAGACTAAGTGAGTTTTTCTAATATCTCATTTAAAAAATCCAAGTAACTCTTTTACTTTTTAAATTATCATTATTTTTCAGTCTTTTGCATTTCAAAATTGTCCGAAAAGCATATTTGAACCAAAACTTTATGTGCTACCTAATTTGCTTGATTACTTAAAATTTATTGAGGTAGATTATGTACCATTGAAGCGATGCAAAGTGTATATAAATTTTATTTCTAGAATATTTAAGGGACAAGAGGAAAAAAAAATAACTTAAGAAGTCCAAGATCGCTTAAGTAGGCAAAAAATTGCACTTATACCTGCACACTTTTTGCATCTCCCCCGATGGACAATTCAGTAAGAGCAAGAAATGATAATATGAGTAATTATGAAAGCCGAAAACATTCATGTTATTCTGCTCTTAATGTCAAATTGTCACTTTTTAAGGAACATTTTTGATCCCAATATAATAAAAGTCTCATGTATGAATGATGAAAGAATCAACAAACATTAATTTATATAACACTCTTCATTATGAAAATTATCTTAAAAGAGTTCTTATTTAAGTTTACTGAGGCTTTTAATTAATATGATTTTTATTTTCTTTGACAAAAAAAAAAATCGTGTTTCTAAATGCATTAAACCAGGATAAATAATGTCTACAATTTAAAACATAATGGTTTTCGTAAATCCTACTTATCTTGTTTCTATAATTGTTGTCACGTATACATTAGGTAAATAAATTACATGATTTGTAACTTTTTTTAAAGTTGCGTAACGTACATCAGACCTTTGATTCATTTGTAGATTCTGAAAAATACTTTCCATGTTTAAGAATTGCATGAATTCAATTTTTATTTTTTTATTTATAGTAGATAGTTATTCTCATATTTTAATTGTTTGTTGTAAGTCAGAAAATATTTTTATTAGTATAAAATGAGGAAGTTCTTATTTTCAACATTTGAAATATAAATTGGGACCTTCTAATGAATGATGCTTCGTTAATTTAGTTAATATTAAATTTGTTTTAATTTAAATATTTTGTACAATTATTCAAGTACATGCGGTTGCGGCAGAGTGAAATAGTGTATTTTGTTTACCCACTCAATCCTTTACTGAATCACTTATGTTTTCATTTATTAATTGATTCATTTATATTCATTCATTTCGCTATTCTACTCATTCATTCACTGATTTTCTTGTCTATTCACTCTTTTACTCACTTATGTATTTTTCTTCATTTATTAATTAATGTATTTATTTTCATCTAGTTCTGCCTTAGCCTTGGCTTAGAGGCGATAACTTGCTGCTAAATATTAATTAATTATCCATTATCTTTTCATTTATTCCATTCAACCTTTTATTTACTAATTCATTTAATCAACCTTTTTCTTTTTTTTGCACTTTGCCCTGTGAAAAAAAAAGCGAAAAATTTCTAATTTTCATTGACGGCACAAAAATATAAAAAAAAATACTGTTTCGATGCAAGTTTAATTGTAAATTAGAATGTTCTCTCTTTGTGTACAGTAATTTTCAAAACAAATTTCCAGTTTGTTCATTTTAGAAGAGCTCAGTCATCTTAATTATTTCACTTTGCCCCACATTCCCCTGCTAATGAAACTCTGTGAACCGAAAATTGTATTGCAGAACCTGTAAAATCGCACTAGATTAAATTTATGCAGAAAATGCGTTTGAGAGCTTTATGCAAATCTGCATGAACCCTAACGCAAAACCGTATTCTTGTGTGTGTTGGTAAAGTTACACATTCTGATTGTTTAAATTTGAATTGGCATTCAAGAGCGCACGGTATACATAAGCATTCATACTCCTGTGGTGTCAGAAGACTTTTGTTCATGATTCTCATTTAGTGACGCATTTAAACAGGTTGGCAAGGTTTTGGACACCAGGGTAATAACTCTGGTCCAAAACCCATGTGTCCAAAAGTGTTTAAAACTATTTTTTAATAGATATTGTGTTTTATGAGAAAATATCGAAAACAGAATAAAATGTATCAAAATAATGTTTTGTATTGAAGATTTATTCCGTATTGAGCATTCAACCTATTTATGCAGCTGATTTTAATCGAGTTAAATTGAAGTTGAATTCTTGATTAAAATTTTCAATTTGTATGCATGCATTTATTTTTTTTGTTTTATTTATTTATTTATTTTTTGTCTGATGCTTGTTTTTGATAATTGTCACTAAATTTCCCTATATTTAATGCTTTTGTGCAAATGAAATCAGGGTTGACAAGGTTTTTAGTCCTGTTTGTAACCCTTTGTGTCCAAAACTGTCCGAAAACGTCCAAAACTACATTTTTTGAGTAACTATATTTTGTAAGAAAATATAAAAAACAGAACGATTTTTTTTTCTTTTCTTGAATATTTATTTAATGTGAACATTCAAGTTTTAATTTATATGTAACTTGTTTACACAGCCGCTTTTAATCCAGTTACGTAGAAGTTGAACTCTTCATTGAAAATTTCAATTTATAGGCATGAGGGGTCAACCAACTTCAAAAAGGAGGCGGTTATCAGTTCATACCGTTTGTATGTGTTTTTTTTTTTTTTTTTTTTTTCTCGTCTACTCACAGCGTCTCACCTAGTGAACCGATTTTGATGATTCTTTTTTTAATGGATAGGGGATGACTCAACTTAGGTCCCATTACTTTGTTTGAACATATTTGTTCTTTAGAAAAAACTTATGGGCAAAAAACGGTAAAATTTATGCAATTTCCCTATTAAGTTAAAATGATAAGAAACCCATTGTTATAAAAGTTTGGTGCCATATAACAGTAACATTAATAGTAATTGTAATGATAATTTTGAATAAAGGCTTCTCTGAAGCAAGAATCATGTTTCTTCAGTGTCATTGCTTCATAGTGGTGGCAAAGCTAACCTGGAAGCGAGGTGATGCAGTGAGCAGGATTTGCTTAGCCTTCGCAATACTACCAGGTTATGTTTGCCTCAACTATACAGGTTTGCATCACAAACAACCGGTATGCTGTGAAATGCACATTAGTTAGGGATATTTAAATGGTTATAATTAAATTAAAACACAAATGAATTACAGGGAGTAGCAAAGATAAATTTTTAGTTCCGGCCGCTTAAAGTTAGAGGCGTGCTTATAATTTTTTTTTAGTATGGAGCATGGTAAAGTTGATGGTAACTTCTAACTTTTACTGAAATATCTACATTTACACTAAAAAGAATGAAATAAAAAAATTTTGAAAAAAATAAAAATAAATAAATAAAAATAAAACCGACTTAAAAATTGCTCTAAAAAGTGAAAAATAATTTTATTCTTTAAACACCATCGATAATACTTTTAAACATAATTTTTGAAATTGTCGCAAAAACGATACATAAGATCATTAACAGCCATAACTCAATTACAACTATAAATTTAACCAGGCATAGTTTCTTCACTACCACATACAATATGCATTGATAACAGCATATTTGAGTAACGATATAAATGTTTCGTTCCTAACTTTGGATGATTTTCTGAAAAAAATATTAACGAAGCATGGTTACACTGGATTTTACTTTTTGTTTTTTCACCAAAAATTATGCTTAAAAGTATTATCGATGGTGTTTAAAGAATAAAATTATTCTTCACTTTTTAGAGCAATTTTGAAGTCGGTTCTTTTTTTTTTTCAAAATTTTTTTATTTTGTGTGATATTGTTAAATACTGAGTATACATTATAGCAGGAGAAAATGGTATATTTGAAGCAGTGGCGCACACAGGAATTTCTCAAAGGGGATTTAAAGGATCGAAGGTTCCCCATTTTCATATCATGCTCCAACATGTATCCAAACATATTCTTTTGATTTTATCGATTTCAACAAAAATATTGAATAATTACTTATCATTAGTGATTAAAACTTAAAATTTATGAATAACAAATACTTAATTAAATTACCTGAAAGCACAAGAATGAATGTATTTACTTTTCTCATGGTTAAAAATAAAAATAGCGAATCGAAATCATCATTCTAGAGCAATTTACGTTCACATACAGTCGATTTTGTAGGGGAAGAAAAGAAAGAAAATAAACTATATTTCTTTCATTTATTAAATCTAAAATCATTGTTACCTTTCCTTGTAATTATTTTCGGCCACTACAAAATGCCTTCGCAGAAAATTTCAGGTGATTTTGAAAAAGTCTGATTTCCTTGATATAAATCATTTTCGAAATTTGTCCCAGAAAACATTTGTTTTTCACCGATATGAGAAACAGATACCAGTCTTTCTCGCTCAAAAAATATGAATCCCACCAAAAACATTCTGTAAAAAACTAGCCAAGTCTCGATGGAGCTGCTTGTTTATCTCTAAAAAGTAATGAAATCTAGACAAAGTCATGACAAGTCTAAGGTTCCTTACTACGATTTCTTTCTTATTATAGTTAATGTTGTGTGATTTGGCCGTTAAACGTTCTTTATACGTTAGTGGGTACAATTCAATTTTGTTTACACGTTTTCCGATTGGCAATTTTCCATCGTGAATGGGTAGCGGTTCTGGTGACAGATTGGTGCAATGGTGTCATGGAGCACCTGGTTTTGTACCCTTGTGTACCCTTTAACGGCCAAGTCACACAACATTAACTATAATAAGAAAGGAATCGCAGTAAGGAACCTTAGACTTGTCATGACTTTGTCTAGATTTCATTACTTTTTAGAGATAAACAAGCAGCTCCATCGAGACTTGGCTAGTTTTTTACAGAATGTTTTTGGGGGGATTTCACTTCTTTTTGTAGAAACATTTAATTTGTGTAATGTTCGAGTAGACTAAAGTTAGGCTAGATTAAATTAGAAGATGTGTCCCACTACGCTGGACTTTTGCAATGACAGTCGATTTTTTAATGTACCAACAGTAGAAGGGGGCATTACCATATCTCTAACACAGCTGAGACCAGCTGAGGGTTCTTCATTAGATACTTCAGACTTTCGATTTTTGACATCAAATGAAGCGGCCCATCAAGTTGAATATTTTTTGTAAAGGCGGTATGTCGATCTCTAATAGTTTGGTTGGGCTCTTGTGTTTTCTAATCAGGGTCACTCCAGATCTTCGATCAGCCTAGTTTTTATAGTTTTCCCTTTATGTAGTCATCAGACCCTAACTTTGTACCAAATTTCACCTCTCTGAGTTTATGGGAAGTACTAGTTCTATTTTGATGATCATGAGTGAGTGAGTGTCATAAATGCGAAACTTTGCTTTCGCTTAACTTCGGAACTAAATGACCTACAGACTTGAAATTTCGGATTTTAAGTATGTGATTATAGCTTACTGGATGACGAAAATTTCTGCGTTCTGGTCTCATCAGAAGGTTCTCAAATAGGGGCCTGAAAATGCGACGAAATGGTTCCAGTAAAGGATGGTACGGCGGTGTTTGCTTCGCGCTCGACTTGGCGGGGGCACTGCCGTGCCCCCCGATCTGCATGCATGCAATAAAAATTAAAATTTAATTCAATTTGACGTCTTGAGTTCAAATTATGTTTTTCGCAATCACGAGACAGAAATTTCAAATCATCAAAGCAGTTAGTATATTTGTACTGAAGATTTATCTGCATAAGCGCAATTAGATATGGTTTTTATGCCCCCCCCCCTCCTCCCAAAACCTATGGTCGAGAAAATTAAATCGCATATCCTTTATAATTTGTACATATCTTGCACATTACAAATATGTGAAGAAACGTTATATTGATTGATTTAAAATGTGAATTTAATGCTTTTCCGCCCACAATGATTGCAAAGTTAGTTTTTATAGCTGGTGCGTGGCGTTGTATAAACCAAGAAAAGAACTGAGATGAGCGGTAAATTCCCTTTTGTTCAAACAGCGTTCGTGGACTAGTTGATCGTTGCAAAACAACTCTTGTATTATTTTCAAAGTAATAATTATTCGAAAAGTATGTGTGAATGTTCAGTTTGCGTTATCAGCAGTCTCTTAATGGAGACTTGGAATGATGTTCTTTTTTTCTTTCTTTGTATTGTTGTGCTTAACGCTGCAGAAGCCGTTGGGATACTTTAGTAGTGAAAATTTAACTTATTAAATGTTTAAGATTTCCAAATATGTTTGGAAGCTACATTTTTTGACCAACACATGTTTTTAAGAAGGTAAGTCTGATTATCAATGCTTATTTTTTTTTTAGTAGAATCGATAATAAAAAAAATTACTTGTTAAATAATTTTTTAATGATTTTTTCCCTGTAAGGTACAAATTTTTATGTGTGGTTTTTTTCATGCTATACATTTTCATTACTTTCGATTTTAGTGACGAAGGTTTTTTGGCCCCACTATGGGTAATAATTATATTTTGTAAATATTGTTTCAAGGAACTTTAGCATGAATTGTCTGAAGAGTGCGGTTTAGTAGATACAATAGATAGCGGCATTTTAAAAACACCAACTGTTTTATATTTTAAAGCAGCTTCTATTACTGTAAGGTACACATTTTTATGTATGGTTTTTTCATGCTATATATTTTTATTACTTTCGATTTTAGTGACGAAGCTTTTTTGCCCTCAATTTAAGCAATGATTATTTTTTTGTAACCAATGTTTCAAGGAACTTTTTACATAAATTATCTGAAGAGTGCAGTTTAATAGATACCTTAGACCGCGGCTCTTTAAAAGGACCAACTGTTTTGACTTTTAAAGCACCTTCTATTTGTATAAATATATTTCAAAATGTGGAAAATTTTTAGGAGGAATTCGTATCAAATGAAAGTTAATTAAAGCTTTTAACAAATATTGGCGAGCCATGCATTAGAAATCTGGTGCATGATCATTACAAGCTTTGGTCTCACAACATTTTCTTGATTCTGCGAAATGTAATGCAAACGATTTTTAAAATACTGTTGTACAGTGATGTTTCCATCAATTTTTTTGAGGGTTTACTCCCAGTAATCCATTACGCACAATTTGTGTATGTGATCAAATGCATAGTATGTCATAATATGAAAATTTATGAAGCTTGAGGGTATACGCTATATGTCTAAAAAATGTTTGAGAGTATACGGTGTATCGAGTATTCCCCATGGGAACACCACACTGTTGAATAACTTTTCAAAAAAAAAAAAAAAAGAATGAGAAGTAGTAATGAAAAAGTAGATACAGTGAAACCTCCGAATAGCGGACAGTCAAGGGACTAGAAGTTTTGTCCGTTATTGGGAGGTGTCCGCTATTAGGAGGAACTACTTAATTTACCTTTTTCCAAATTGGCTGTTGTTCCCTTTGTAGAACACAATCTGGTTTCTGTTTTGCGTAACTTTACATTTTTTAAATTTTCATTCGAACTCACAATCTACAATTTTCTAATTTCGTCTTTATCTTTTAAAATTTCGCTGATTTGAGTTTTCCCAACTTGAAAACGATCAGCAAGACAACGCACACTTATTTTCTCTTTTTGGGCAACATCCAAAACATTAATTTTTTCTTTCAATGTCAATCTCTTTCTTTTAGTTGCCAATTTTAAAACTCAAATAATATTGTCACACAATAAAATCAACTAAATCAACTCGCCTTTAGGAAAGTTTGCAACTGAAAAGCTACGATTGCTGCATGAAAAGCGAGTTCGCTTGCCTCTCAATTCATCTCAGTGTATGAATATCCCATTACCAACGGCGTCGATCGCGCCGATTCGGCGGAGCAACCCCACACACACTTTTTACGGTTAATTTATTTATTTTATCTCGAGTATCACTATTGCATGATTGACAGTTGGCAATATGACCTTGAATATGGGCAAATCTTTTTCATATCTAAAAATTAAACAACCCAACGAAACCACGGCGCCATAAAGCCGACTCCTTCCGGCGCCCGGGCCGGTTTGCTCAATTGCATCTCCCGAGAGCCCCAGTTAGAAAAAGCGCCCAGTTTCCTCTTTTTTATCTTAACGTTTGAATAGTTATTGTGTACAAAATTCATTAAAATCTTAAGAAAAAACGTACGTTAGTTGTTAGACTGGCATCAGTTTTCACTTATCTGCTTCAATACTTTCAAAACTAGCCGTAACAAAATTGTGACTTTTTTTTTTCTTTTCCAGTTTTTGCTGCCCGCAAAAAGTACCATGTCTTTTTGTTCTTTTTTTTTTTTCTGCCCCCAACTTTTAAGTCCCAATCGCTGCCTCTGCCCATTACCACTCTTTTAATTTCAAGAAACAGTGATAAGAAAATGACGGGGGGGGGGGGGGAGAGTGGAATATCAGTTGTGGAGGATGAAAAGCTTATTAAGGCAAGCAGTTACTAAGATATTCTGTGAAAAGAAAAAAAAACCGGAAGTGCTACAATCGCAAAGGGAAATTTTTTTGTGAAATAACTGTCCGTTATTCGGAGTGTCCGTTATTCAGAGTGAATTACATGGAATGGCCTATATTGAGGGACTGGGACTTGCAAATATGTCCGTTGATTAGAGGTGTCCGTTATTCGGAAGTGTCCGTTAAGGGAGGTTTCATTGTATATATAAAAGAAAAATAAAGAAGTTAACTCACAATAAATAGATTCGCAGTAAAAGTTCATGATAAATCTATACATTTTTTGCTCTGAAATATATGCATCAGTATTGTCATTATATATCAATTGTTTGGTTTGTTTCATTTGTTTAGTTGTTTTGTAATTATTATTGGGTATTATAGCGATTCATTTCTCAAAAAAGTAGGGGTTTTTTTTATTTTTAACAGTTAGAAAAATGTCTAAATATAGGTTTTTTATTCCAATTTATATTATTGTTTCATTTGTTTACATTTATAAGAAAGAAAATCAATACTACTGTTAATCATTCGCGGGAAAAATGATTATTAGATTATGAATAACAAATATGCTCTTCCCGTTTATCTTAACTCATTTTACAAATTAAGCAAAATTTATTTCGTACTTTCTTTTACGTTAGGATTTAAATTTCAAGAGTATTTTCTTCATATCCATACAAATAAATTTTCTTTTTCCTTTCTTATCTGTATATGTTGCGTAATATAATATTTAATGTGTCATATGCATACAGTTTAATTTACTATTTAAGAACTATTTGTGGTGATATTAAATCTTAAACGATATAAAATTTTAATTGAGATATGTATCAGAGTACGTCATGTGAAAACCATTTACTTTCTCAATGGAGTTTAAAAAAATCTTAAATTTTTATTCACGGTAGAGTTATTATGAGATGTAAACAAACCGCCTTCACGGGCGGCCATGTTGAATGAGCGCGCAGGCCTTGTGTTAAGATGGCTGTGGATGAATTCGAATTTCATAATTTTGAAGAAAATATTTCAAGCGCTGTCTATACAATGTTCATTTAGTCTGAAAAACCAGCCGGTAAACATTCCTTCATACATGTATGGCATACATTGCAGTATTTGTGAGCTAATCAATAAAAACGAGTATATAAAGAGCCGATTATCTTCAGTAGTTCTTTTTTTTCCCCCTCGAGATTTTCGGTCGCGCCCGTGTAATGCAAAGTCGAAGGAATGAATTAAAGTTTCGATTTAGTTATGGCCGTAATTTGATTATAAAAATTTAAGTAATACACTGTGTAAAACGTGAAACGGAATTTAGGTTATACACGACTTCGCTATAAACAAGTGCAACTGTACAATGGTAGTCATCGATGAGTGAAATGATACATGTAGACAGCAAAGGATTGTAATATTGCAACTAAAGCAATCCCCCCCCCCCTCCCTCTCCTGATTTCCAGAAGAAAAAAAATCTAATTGCACCCCCAGCAAACTTGACTGCTTTGTGTAACAGTACAGATGCAAAAATCTTGAAAAATTAAAATCATATTTGTGTAAGTACATTTTGTTTCCAAAACGTTTTGAATTTTTACTTTTCAGTCTAAAAGTAAATTTATTTCTCATTAATAAGTGTCATAACCGAAAAGCGTTTATTCAAAACTTTTAAACAAAATATGCATCTGTTTGCTTTGATGGCCTCAACAACGAAGTACTTGTAGATACTGTTTGACTGCGGATTGTATGTAATTTGGCAATCTGCCAAGTAAAGACTATTCCATCTGAATGAATCTAGCAGGGGAGAAGGGAAAATAACGATGGGATTTTTTGATGCACGCGTTTTATAATGTCACTAGTGCCTTATTCATTTATTGCATTCTCTAAAATAAAATAAGGGGAAACAAAAATAGTCACCATGGAAACAACAAACAGAAAAGAAAATATTTTCATTTCGTTCAGGAACGTAAAAGTAAAATGGTAAGCTCAAAAACTTTATTGTGAATCAATAAATCAATTCATTTTTGCCGTGAGAATATAGATCGAATATACTTAGGATTAATAAAATGTACCTGTGAGCAAATTTTCATTTTTACAAAACTAAGGCTAAATAACAGAGAGGCAAAAGTGCAAATCTGTAACAAAACAACTAACACTCCTACAAACTAATAGGTAGGTCCATTTCCGCCTATAAACCGGATGTTAGCCTTTCCATGTAATCGATCGTCAGACAGTATCGCTGAGCATTCCTCTGATTAGAAGAAAAGGAAAGAAATTCTTTTCTTTCAAACGAAGACACAAATTTAAAGATATCGGCGATTGCAAACGAACCTGTTCATTTCTTCCCCTGCTGTCCCCCTGGGGGTTGAGTCAGCCTGACCACCTGTGGAAGCCAACCGCCAACGCGTTCCGGGAAAAGCGAGTTACGTCACTCCTGTTTTTGAACCAGATTGACCAAGAGCTTTGAGGGGGGCTTCTCGAATTCCTCAGAACGCCTTCTCTACCAACGAAATTCAGTCGCAGCAAATAATTTCAATTGTGTGGTGTTCTTCATTTCGTGCACTTGTGGTTCGCTGGGAAGTTGCTGATAACTGAGGACGGTTGGTGAGTTTGATTTTATTTTCTCAGTTCGTAGGAGTCAACTAATTGTATTCTCAGTTGCGAAAGAATATTGCTGTAGGGTAAATCAAAAAGCTTCCATTTTGAATTTCAACCAACTACTTTCCAAAAACATTTAAAACTTTTAATGTTGGGACACAGATGAAATGAATTGACGATGATGTTACACACTTTGAGATCGCACTCGGCTACAAAGGCAGAGCCAAATTTCTAAGACTGAGTAGGTAGAGCTGTCAAGAGCAGCAAAGATTTATCGGGGAGAAAAATTTACCCTTCATATAATTTTCGAGATCCATTCAAACAAAACATCAAAAAAAAAAAAAAAAAAAAAACTCGCAACTGTTTTGAAAAATCAGGAATTGCTTATTATCTTCACTTGACCAAAATTGATGCTGCTCTGATATTTCAGATTAACTTGAAACCGGTTGTTTTTATTATTTATTTAAGGAGCGCAATTTTCGTTGTTACAGATTCAAATCACCTGCGGTTTGATTTTATTCATATTTTTTTGGGGCTTAACTCAAGCAGACTATATATTAAAAAAAGGGTTCTTTGTGTGAAAGTAAGTTTTTTTGTTTTAGAGAAAAGCACCTAAATGAACTTTAAACAAATAAATTTCATCTAAATACAAAATTTTCAAATGACTTATTCTCATCATTTATGATTGATAAGAAGTAAAAATACACACGTTATACCCTGTAAATAATCTTTGTGATAAGTGTACTCGTGGATATCGGCCATAAAATCTCTATTTTTTTTCCCGCATCCTAATCACTATTTCTTTCTACTTTCTTCTATATCTAATATATAGAAAAAAGTATTGGACTCGTGCAAATTTTCGAATTTTGATGGATTCGAACGTTTTGAGGTGTGCTGAGTCCATTTCGGCTATTTTTGGAAAATGTCTGTCTGTCTGTGTGTATGTGTTCGTGTGTGTGTGTGTGTCCCTGTGTGTGTCACGTCTGTGTGTGACCAGTTTTTTGTGGCCGCTCTACAGCAAAAACTACCGCACGAAATCGAACGAAGTTTGGTATATATATGTGAACTTGTGCCCATTGGTTTTTGGCGCGAATTCCTCCAAGGGGGGTGGGTTCGAACCTTTATGGTCGTAGACCCACCGTCGTCATTAAAGGGGACTGGGCGACGTTAAATATGCTCGTGGTCTGAATGTCCTCCAAGTGAAACGATACCTCTGGGGGTGCTAGCACCAGGTAGCTATTAGCTCCTGAACCAGTTCTAAATTCTCATAAACTGTTTGATCCGGTGATGGTGCTGCCATCTATCGGTGCATAAAATAATGGAGGCAAGGCACTTAGTATGCAGTCCTCCACTTAAATACAGTTGTAGTCAGTTGTGACTCTGATAAGGGATAGGAATAGGATGTTTGTCTTTTGTTTGAACCATGATCTGTACGAAATAGGTTAGAGCATCTTTCAATGTCTTATCAGGTTTGAAGCACTTGTTCTTCAGTGGACTATACGAAGTATTTGAAGAGAAGAAAACGGTAAACAATCAATCTCTAAATAACTTCTTTACTTTTAAACAATCTTGAGTTTAATAATTTCGCTGATAACTTGTTTGCGGTGTATAGCCAGGCGCGGATCTATAATTTTTGGGCCTCCCTGCAATAAAATCTGTATGGCCCCCTCCCCCGAAGCTAACAGTGTATATATTCAACGTGCATAAATTTTAATGCTAGTACAGTGGTCTGGCTAGAGGATATTTGGGTCCGTTAACGGACCCTTCACAAAAATCCCGATCAAACAAAACGGACCTTTCACAAAATCTCCATCGACCAAACGCTTTGGCTATTGCCACGGAAAGTCCGTGACGCTAAACAACAAAAGCAGCTATTGCCACAGAAGACCGGAAGTACATCCAGGAATAGTCTGACAGCAGCTGTGAAATGTAGAAATTCCTTTGCTAGAAAAAAAAGGGAAATAAAACAACCTTAAAATCATAGTGCAGGAACACTGCAGACACGTATTTTGGCGTTACAGGGAATTCCTTTTTCAATGCACAAAATGTCAGCTTGTGGATTTAAAGGCATCCGACAAAAGTCGGATTTTTTTGTCGAATGTCTTAACATTCTTTAACTCACATTTTATGCACTGATAAAGACGTTTCTTGTAACGCAGAAACATGTGTGTGCAGTGTTCCTGCACATTTGCATTATTTGCTTTTAAAAATTATTTATGTTTGGCGGACTAGAACTAAAATAGATTGGTATATTCAGTAAATTACCGCCCATTAGCCAGGGCTTAAGCAGAAGTACGGGAAATACAAAGCCAGCTCAGTCATTTCCAGCCGAGGACTGCAGTTTCGTGTGCTGTCCTCGGCTTGAAATGACTGAGTTGGCGGTGTATTTCACGTAGATTGGTATAGTTTGTCTTAAATTCCAATTTGATTAATCATATCTTTTATTTATTTATTTTTAATTTTAAAAAGAATTTTTTTGTAAAATTTTTGACGTAAACAAAATTTTTTAAATAATGCAAAATTAAATTTCAGCAGGAGTTTAGTTTTAAAAACTTTTATATGGACAAAGAGGTCTATACAACTATTCCAATAAGTTCAAAATTGATCACGTGTGTGTCAGTGGTTCTTCTTAAAACATAGTTGGTACTTGTTAACTCGGCCGAGTAGTGAAATGCCAAGTACTCGGTAACTCAATACTCGGCCGAATAGTGAAAGGCAGAGTAAC